>NC_053395.1:23542810-23842810 GCF_905171765.1 Bufo bufo
GTATATCCCACCACCCCTTCATTTCTCTGCATTACCAGTGCTGTTCAGGAGTCCAGGAAAGCTGGGTTATCCCTCTCTATGTGGTGGCTCTCACCCAGCCTTTTCAGATTACCGAATGACTGGTGCTATGCCCCCCACCCCAATATCACTGTATTTCTGTCCCTGGGAAAGCTGGGTCCATGTAAACCGGAGGCCAGTGATTGTGATATGCCCTACAATCCTACAAGGGAATTTCACCCAGCTTTCCCAGGTAATGAATGGCACATCTGCCTGGTTATGTATGAGGATGTACCATACAGTAAAGCTGGGGCACGACCCACGTAGGGGCCACCCAACTTTCCCAGGAACAGATTAGAATATTTAAAGGGGAAGTGCACTTTAGTAGACGTCGGGACCCCTTCTATTTGGAGAAAGGGTTAAATAAATCCCGGGCGGAGGCGCGGTGAGTGGAAGTCGCTGGTATTTACTATGCAGGGCCGCGTCCAGTAATAACAGATCGTCCGGTGTTTACAGTCAAAAAGGCAGCGGGCAGCTGGCACCCAGGGGAGACCGACATGCTGGGGGGAGGGGGGTGTTAGATTAATGGCAGCGGGCATGGCCGGGCGTGTGCAAGAAAAATATTTAGCCACAGCTACTCGTTTCTGCAGCTCTGGGGTGTCGTGTCACTGTGCCAGTCACTGGTTGGCACCGTCACAGCGTATGTGGACGTGGTCTGTTATATGGAAATGAAGGGTAAGTGCAGTAAACCCCTGCTACCCAGGGGTGGTGGCCCCCTTCCCATGCCATAGCAAGGGGTGAAGTGCTGGGCCCCTTCTTCTCAAGGGCCCCATAGAGGCATTATTGGCATTCTGCATGGCACATAGCCCAGAATACAGTTTCCTTCTGCGTTTGTGACTGTTCCTCCAGTGATTCACCAGCTTCAGCCTGTATGTAATATTCAGCCATAGTTACGTCTGCTCCTGGGAAAGCTGGGTGCCTCCCCCCCCCCCATGGCACTTTCCTGTAACCCTTAGCGGTAAACCTGTAGGTAATATGACACTATGTAACTGGGTTAGATTTGCCATTCAGAAGTCTAGAGAAGCTGGGTGACAACCAATATGGCCTTCATTCCCAGTCTCTTTAGGGTTGTCACCCAGCTTTCCCATAATCCTTAATGGTAAATCAGTCACTTTATGTAGGGATACTGAAGCAGGGGATGTATCCTTACATGGACAGGTTAGATCCGCCATTCAGGAGTCCAAGAAAGCTGGGCGACAACCGGTATGGCCTCCATTCCCAGCCGTCCCAGGGTTGTCACCCAGCTTTTCTATAATTCTTAATGCAGGGAATGTCATATTGCATAACTAGATTAGATTTGCCATTCAGGAGTCCAGGAAAGCTGGGTGACAACCAATATGGCTGCCAGGACTGCTCACCTTGCCTAATTATGCAGTGACTCTACAGGGGTTGTCACCCAACTTTCCTGGGCTCCTGAATGGCACATTTAACCTGTTCATGTAAGGATAAATCCCCTGCTTCAATATCACTGCATAATGAGGCAGATTTACCAGTATGGGTGATAGGAAAGCTGGGTGACATCACCCGTGGGATTGGAGGCCATACTGGTTGCCACCCATCTTCCCCAGACACAGATGTTACTGACAAACAGCAGCATATAGTTTTTTTCAAGCTTTTCATGATCCCTGCTTGATGTCAGTGAACCGATCTGGTATCGAAAAGCCGTCCTGATCACATCAGGCTCCTTGATACATTGTCGCCGAGCTGCAATTCACTGCGTGCAAGCAGAGATCTAGAGTAACAAGAGCTAGAAACACGGAGAACTTTCCAAGCTTCAGAACTTCTCAAGCTTTATCGACACAAGCCCGGGCATGTGGAAGCAGATTTCGGGACCCCTGAAGGGAGCCCAGCTCCTGCAGCCCCCCAGAGGCTGAGATCCAGGCCGGATGGTCGTGCACGGGGCAGGGATTGCCGCTGCCGGTCAGGAACGTGCGCTCAGAACAATGCACTAGTGTTTCACGTCTCGCCTTCTGCCAGTCGAATTCACACCTCACATCCTGACACAAGCCAGCAGCATCTGAGCGCTGCCGCACCACCCTGACTGCCCGGGACCCCCCGCTCTGGGATTTACACAGCGCAGTTCACACATTGTAGCGTCCCCTCGTCAATAATGGAGTCCATCTGTAGGGAAATAAGCGGTCCGCGGGCACCACTGGTATACCGCCTGCTGCCGCCAATGTGACGGGAGCCTCCGGCCGTGTATGGTCCTACAGAACCCATAATGCCACCAATATATTAGGGAATTGCTTGGTGAGCGATTCCCTGCTGTAGCTCCATGCCTGTACCATTGCAAGTCTCATTACTGTAGACTGCAGAGGAGCCGTCGCAATGTGCCGCCTTCCCCCACTCCTCTATTGCAATGAAAGTCCTGCAAATTTCTAATATTGCTTTGCGTTCCCTTTCCCAGGCATTTGCAAGATCTCTGCTTGCTGTCAGCAAAGTGAAGCAGTCACTGTTTCCTGTGTTGTCACACTGCTGAGGATTTGTTACAGCCTGTCAGTCAGAGGCAGCAGCCACACATCTGTGCTGGTTTGTTACAATGTATCAGTGCCGGTAAAATGTATCAGCCCGGAGAGCAGGCAGTTTGGCTCACAGAGGGTTGTCTGGACTGGATGCAAATGTAGCAAACGCTCAGCTGTGAGAAGTATTAGGTCAGGATGGGTTTTCAGCCTCTGGGCGTGATTAAGGTTGTTTTCATTTGCACACAGCAAGCAGAGATCTCGGAAATAGTCAGGAATTGAAACACAAAAGCATGTGAAAGTTTAATCTCCTTTAGAGCTCATGCACACGACCGTATGTATTTTGCAGCCCGCAAAAAAACAGATCCACAAAAAATACGGAAGACGTCCGTGTGCATTCCGTATTTTGCGGAACGGAACAGCCGGCCCCTAATAGAACAGTCCTATCCTTGCCCGTAATGTGGACAATAATAGGACATGTTTGGGGGGCGCATTTTGTACACCTCTTAAAGGGGTTCTTCACTTTGGACAGTTAGTTCTCACTCATTGGAAGGATCCCTTAAGCTGATCCCAAGGTGCCCACCTGCTGGGACCTTCATCGTATGTGGTGAGACCTGGCACTAAGGGGGAGATATATCAAGACCTGCGCTGGCGGAAGATGCATCTAATTTATGACGAGCTGCAGTCCGTGCGCCTAAACAGAAATCTACATCGGCTCAGAGCTGCCGTAGATTTCTGGCATCATTTGCACCAGAAAACTGGCGTAATTGAAGACAAATTTGTCGTTGGTGCTGGTCACGCCCCCTTCCTGCCCTTGCCACGCCCTCTTTAAGTGGCGTAAAAACCGGATGATGAGACTAGTTTGAAAAAAAAAAGTTGTGTTTAAATAGTTACAAACACATCGTTTGCGACTTTTTAATGTAACTTTTCAGGCGCAAGGCAGATGATAAATCTCCCCCTATGTTTGGTTTCCCTGCAGCACCCCCAGAGGGCAGATGAAGCATTACACTGTGTTATACAGGACGGGTCCTCCAGATTGAGAGATGATCTTTACAACCACTCTGACCAAGAGATAAGGATTCTAAACTTGACAACCCTTTTAAAGGGGTTGTGTCGCTTCAGCAAATAACATTTGTCATGTAGAGAAAGTTAATACAAGGCACTTACTAATGTATTGTGATTGTCCATATTGCTTCCTTTGCTGGCTGGATTCATTTTTCCATCACATTATACACTTCTCGTTTCCATGGTTACGACCACCCTACAATCCATCAGCGGTGACCGTGCTTGCACACTATAGGAAAAAGAACTTGGCCTATGTGAGCTTCCACGGTCCAGAAAGGCTGATGCTTTTTCCCGTAGTGTGCAAGTACGACCACCACTAATGGATTGCAGGGTGGTCGTAACCATGAAAACGAGCAGTGTATAATGTGATGGAAAAATGAATCCAGCCAGCAAAGGAGGCAACATGGACAATCACTATACATTAGTAAGTGCCTTGTATTAACTTTCTCTACATGACAAATGTCATCTGCTGAAGTTAGACTACCCCTTTAAGAAAATTGAGGACATTAAAAACGAATTGCTTTTTATCGGACATTCCAGCTTTATTTTACCGTCCTCTAACTGGAGTTCAAACCAGGGTTTCCCTATTTGTTCTTGTGGGTGCAGGAACATTAAAGGGGAGCTCTGCAGAAAAAGACCACTCCTTTTAAATCCATTAATTAAATTTGCTTTGCCAGGGCTATTTCTTAGGCCCCTTTCACACGGCCCCTTTCACACGGTGAGTTGAACGCATTGCACCCGCACTGAATTCCGACCCATTCATTTCTATTGGGCTGTTCACATGAGCGGTGATTTTCACACATCACTTGTGCGTTTCGTGAAAATCGCAGCATGCTCTATATTCTGCGTTTTTCATGCAACGCAGGCCCCATAGAAGTGAATGGGGTTGCGTGAAAATCGCAAGCATCCGCAATCAAGTGCGGATGCGGTGCGATTTTCATGCACGGTTGCTAGGAGACAATCGGGATGGGGACCCGATCATTATTATTTTCCCTTTTAACATGGTTATAAGGGAAAATAATAGCATTCTGAATGCAGAATGCATAGTAAAATAGCGCTGGAGGGGTTAAAAAAAAAAAAATAATAATAATAATTTACTCACCTTAATCCACTTGATCGCGAAGCCCGGCATCTCCTTCTGTCTTCATCTTAGCTGTACAGCAACAGGACCTGTGGTGACGTCACTCCGGTCATCACATGATCCATCACCATGGTAAAAGATCATGTGATGGATCATGTGATGACCGGAGTGACGTCACCACAGGTCCTATTGCTGCACATCTAAGATGAAGACAGAAGGAGATGCCGGGCTGCGCGATCAAGTGGATTAAGGTGAGTAAATTTTTATTTATTTATTTATTTATTTTTAACCCCTCCAGCCCTATTTTACTATGCATTCTGTATTCAGAATGCTATTATTTTCCCTTATAACCATGTTGTAAGGGAAAATAATACAATCTACAGAACACCGATCCCAAGCCCGAACTTCTGTGAAGAAGTTCGGTTTGAGTACCAAACATGCGCGATTTTTCTCACGCGAGTGCAAAACGCATTACAATGTTTTGCACTCGCGCGGAAAAATCGTGCGTGTTCCCGCAACGCACCCGCACCTTTTCCCGCAATGCCCGTGTGAAAGAGGCCTTACAGTGTCATCCTCCATGTATAGGTTGGGAAGGGGTTAACCTCCTGTAGGGAATGATTACAGGCCTTGTGCCAGGCCTCGCTGTTGCATCACTAGGCACGGCCATTATCCTTGCAGAGGATGCCAGTCTCTCGGGCGATCCCCTAGCTTTTAGCCAACCGATGTCCATGGCTAAAAGTTGGCAGTAGCCTCCACCTAGCAAGAAGCAGCGCTAACGCCTCTGCCCAAACTACTGGTGTGGAAAGTAAGAAGCCGGAGTCACGTCGTAAACTAGTCGAGGAGCAAATGTCGGCGGCACCATGGGCAGCGCCCTGACACATATCCCACACTGAGAACCAGTCCATAGCTGTGTCTCCATGAATCAGCAAGGGAATCTGCTCCGGCCGTAAACACGTCTCCTTGTCTGCAGAACTGGCACTCGCTTCCGTATGCCCACAGGGAGCGGGCTCGGTGTGAGTCATTCGCCCCCAAATGGGGGAAAAACTGGCAGGAGGCATACCAACCCTGCCACGGCACATGAGGCCCCGTATGTCTCTGGGCAAGATCTGCAGCACATCACTATGATGTAAGCAGGCGGGTAAGAGCGCAGAGAAAATGGGAGGAAATGAAGGTTTATTTGGAAATAAAAATGAAATTTAATACATTATTGGTACTCGCTGAAGCAGAAACTGCAGCGGGCGGCATGTTATTTACACCAGGTGCTATGTGCTCATGTAATGGCCTGCGCTGACCACCAGGTGGCGCTTACTTTAATGATACGTTAAGCTCTTGCCAAAGAACATGTGGTATAACAGGCTCTGATAATAAGGTCTCTCTGTTGTCTAGTTTGTGAGACTATTCCCAGGCCGCCTGGTGCTACACATATATTAAATGCTTTATAGAGAGGGAGGAAGAGAGAACTGAAGCCCATGTAGGGAATTACAGCAATTCAGTGTATATGTGTGAGCGTACCGTATTATACTCCAAACACTCCACAAGCTGCTGTTGTCAAGCTGTGCTCTGTATCCATAGAAATGTCTAATGATATTCACAGATGGCTGTACACATTATAGAACTGTCTATTGCATGTGAGCTGCAGCAGGAGTTGTCTGCCGGTCATGGACACTGTGCGCTCTATAGACCTGGAGTTGTCTGCCGGTCATGGACACTGTACTCTCTCTATAGATCTGGAGTTGTTTTCCGGTCATGGGCACTATGTGTTCTATAGACCTGGTATCGCCTGCCGGTCATGGGCACTGTGACCTCTATAGACCTGGAGTTGTCTGCTGGTCATGGGCACTGTGACCTCTATAGACCTGGAGTTGTCTGCTGGTCATGGGCACTGTGCGCTCTATAGACCTGGAGTTGTCTGCTGGTCATGGGCACTATGTGCTCTATAGACCTGGAGTTGTCTGCTGGTCATGGGCACTATGTGCTCTCTATAGACCTGGAGTTGTCTTCCGGTCATGGGCACTATGTGCTCTCTATAGACCTGGAGTTGTCTTCCGGTCATGGGCACTGTGCGCTCTATAGACCTGGAGTTGTCTTCCGGTCATGGGCACTGTGCGCTCTATAGACCTGGAGTTGTCTGCTGGTCATGGGCACTATGTGCTCTCTATAGACCTGGAGTTGTCTTCCGGTCATGGACACTGTGCGCTCTATAGACCTGGAGTTGTCTTCCGGTCATGGGCACTGTGCGCTCTATAGACCTGGAGTTGTCTGCTGGTCATGGGCACTATGTGCGCTCTATAGACCTGGAGTTGTCTGCTGGTCATGGGCACTATGTGCTCTCTATAGACCTGGAGTTGTCTGCCGGTCATGGACACTGTGCGCTCTATAGACCTGGAGTTGTCTGCCGGTCATGGACACTGTACTCTCTCTATAGATCTGGAGTTGTTTTCCGGTCATGGGCACTATGTGTTCTATAGACCTGGTATCGCCTGCCGGTCATGGGCACTGTGACCTCTATAGACCTGGAGTTGTCTGCTGGTCATGGACACTGTGACCTCTATAGACCTGGAGTTGTCTGCTGGTCATGGGCACTGTGCGCTCTATAGACCTGGAGTTGTCTGCTGGTCATGGGCACTGTGCGCTCTATAGACCTGGAGTTGTCTGCTGGTCATGGGCACTGTGCGCTCTATAGACCTGGAGTTGTCTGCTGGTCATGGGCACTATGTGCTCTCTATAGACCTGGAGTTGTCTTCCGGTCATGGGCACTATGTGCTCTCTATAGACCTGGAGTTGTCTGCTGGTCATGGGCATTATGTGCTCTCTATAGACCTGGAGTTGTCTTCCGGTCATGGGCACTGTGCGCTCTATAGACCTGGAGTTGTCTTCCGGTCATGGGCACTGTGCGCTCTATAGACCTGGAGTTGTCTGCTGGTCATGGGCACTATGTGCTCTCTATAGACCTGGAGTTGTCTTCCGGTCATGGACACTGTACGCTCTATAGACCTGGAGTTGTCTTCCGGTCATGGGCACTGTGCGCTCTATAGACCTGGAGTTGTCTGCTGGTCATGGGCACTATGTGCGCTCTATAGACCTGGAGTTGTCTGCTGGTCATGGGCACTATGTGCTCTCTATAGACCTGGAGTTGTCTGCCGGTCATGGGCACTGTGTGCTCTGTAGATCTGTTTAGAGTAGAAGAAGTCTTCTGCCGGTCATGGACACCGTTTCTTTGCAGAAAAGTAATGCGCAGCCTGTAATGCAAATAAAAAGAATAAAATATCATGGTGATTGGTAGGTGTAACGAATCTCCTGGCACACCGACTGGGTACCTCCGTTGATGGATGCTCCTAGTGCTTCCTGAGGGCTCCAAGCACTCCACTTGACACCGTAATCACTGCCGACCCCACGAACCGCCGCAGCTTGGTTGATGTCTCGCCATCTTCCACCCACCCTGGGCCCAAGACCAGGATCCAACTTCCAGTGGGTAGAACCGTGTTGTAATCCCAGGGGAGTATAATACCGATAGCAATCCCCAGAGTAAATATAGCTGTTCCCCCACACATGAGATGCCACTCTATGTTGAGGGTAAAAGAGGAACTCCCTTTATTGAAGATCACCTCAGTATATACACTCACCTAAAGAATTATTAGGAACACCTGTTCTATTTCTCATTAATGCAATTATCTGGTCAACCAATCACATGGCAGTTGCTTCAATGCATTTAGGGGGTGGTCCTGGTCAAGACAATCTCCTGAACTCCAAACTGAATGTCAGAATGGGAAAGAAAGGTGATTTAAGCAATTTTGAGCGTGGAATGGTTGTTGGTGCCAGACGGGCCGGTCTGAGTATTTCACAATCTGCTCAGTTACTGGGATTTTCACGCACAACCATTTCTAGGGTTTACAAAGAATGGTGTGAAAAGGGAAAAACATCCAGTATGCGGCCGTCCTGTGGGTGAAAATGCCTTGTGGATGCTAGAGGTCAGAGGAGAATGGGCCGACTGATTCAAGCTGATAGAAGAGCAACGTTGACTGAAATAACCACTCGTTACAACCGAGGTCTGCAGCAAAGCATTTGTGAAGCCACAACACGCACAACCTTGAGGACGGATGGGCTACAACAGCAGAAGACCCCACCGGGTACCACTCATCTCCACTACAAATAGGAAAAAGAGGCTACAATTTGCACGAGCTCACC
Organism: Bufo bufo; assembly: GCF_905171765.1. NCBI lineage: Eukaryota > Metazoa > Chordata > Amphibia > Anura > Bufonidae > Bufo > Bufo bufo. The sequence continues at coordinate 23,551,658 of NC_053395.1, forward strand.
AAAATTGGACTGTTGAAGACTGGAAAAATGTTGCCTGGTCTGATGAGTCTCGATTTCTGTTGAGACATTCAAATGGTAGAGTCCGAATTTGGCGTAAACAGAATGAGAACATGAATCCATCCTCTGATGGCTACTTCCAGCAGGATAATGCACCATGTCACAAAGCTCCAATCATTTCACATTGGTTTCTTGAACATGACAATGAGTTCACTGTACTAAAATGGCCCCACAGTCACCAGATCTCAACCCAATAGAGCATCTTTGGGATGTGGTGGAACGGGAGCTTCGTGCCCTGGATTTGCATCCCTCAAATCTCCATTAACTGCAAGATGCTATCCTATCAATATGGGCCAACATTTCTAAAGAATGCCATCAGCACCTTGTGGAATCAATGCCACGTAGAATTAAGGCAGTTCTGAAGGCAAAAGGGGGTCCAACACCGTATTAGTATGGGGGCACTAATAATTCTTTAGGTGAGTGTGTGTATATATATATATATACACACACATACAGTCAGGTCCCTAAATATTGGGACATCGACACAATTCTAACATTTTTGGCTCTATACACCACCACAATGGATTTGAAATGAAACAAACAAGATGTGCTTTACCTGCAGACTGTCAGCTTTAATTTGAGGGTATTTACATCCAAATCAGGTGAACGGTGCAGGAATTACAACAGTTTGCATATGTGCCTCCCACTTGTTAAGGGGCCAAAAGTAATGGGACAGAATAATAATCATAAATCAAACTTTCACTTTTTAATACTTGGTTGCAAATCCTTTGCAGTCAATTACAGCCTGAAAATTAGTCATTTTATTTGAATGGAAGTCGTTATAGTTCATTCATCATAGATTTATCTTTTAGGTAATTTTTCAGAATTTATTTTAGTATTTTAGCAGTGTTTTTGACATGACTGAGGCTGCTGTATCTCATGTGTTCTCCTTCCATGGCAGACCTATGAACAGAATGAATGGATAATACATCTTGCTGGGAAGCTATTAGCTAATGAACCCACAGCAACTTCACTTCTGGCTTTCAACCCCTTCCAGGAGAAAGGACCCCCGAGGTAAGTGTCTTGTGAGCAGCAGGATATTTTATATTATAAAACTTATATCAATATTATCTCTAGCTATTATCTTCAGTCTAATTGAAATGGATTTGCTGCTCCAAGTGCTGGAAAGTGGTACTGCAAGTGATTTATTTTTTTTTTTCTAAATCGCATCTTCGAATCAGGATTTATCCTCCATCCTTATACGGAAATCTCCACTCAAATATTTTTACTTTTTTTGCATCTGTGTCTTCCCATGTTAAAAGCTTGGTGCTCCATATTCTCTGTTACAGTAAAGTTTCCACATTGTAGCAGCATGAGAGGAAACACATGTGATGGAATTATCTCCTGAGTGTATCATAGGGTGATCTACTCATCTAGGAGTCGGCTGCTCCTACAGTCAGCTATCTACACCAGAAAATGTGTCAGCTATAGCTCACCAGCTAGTAGATGTACACAGTCATGTGACAACTAAGCTCCACCCCGATCCACCTGACCATCTCTAGTCTCCCCAGGGTGGTCATCAGTTTAAAATTATGTGATGACTGGAGTTTTCCTTTAAAGTGTCCCTGTGCTTTCACACAATTCAATTTCCTTTAACAGAGACTGATGTAACTAGCAAATTTCGAAATCACTTAATTTACAAAATATACTTGAATCCACCTGAAAAAAGTAATGGCCACTAGGGTTCTCACTTCCGCCTAATTTGCAGTCCACTGCCTGCTGTCAGGTAAGGTCCGTCCCTAGTAACAGAGACACAGAAGATGGCAGAGAGGAAGTGGGGGCGTGCCAGAGCTAGCTGAGATTGTAAGCCTGATAAGAGTCCATTCAAACGTCCGTATGTGTTTTGCGGATCCGCGAAACACGGGCACCGGCAATGTGCGTTCGGCATTTTGCGGACCACACATCGCCGGCACTCATAAATAAAAAAAATGCCTTTTCTTGTCTGCAATTGCGGACAAGAATAGAACATGTTCTATTATTTTGCGGAACGGAAGTGCAGATCCGGAGGTGCGGATGCGGACAGCACATTCCGGCCCCATAGAAAATGAATGGGTCCGGATTCGTTCCGCAACGTTGCGGGACGGATCCGGACACATTCTACGGACGTGTGAATGGACCCTAAGTGTGATCTCTCCATACTTGTCTGTTCTGTGAGCTCCAGAGTTGAAAACAAACATAGTGGGAAGTAACAGAAAGCCTGTCACTCCAGTAAAATACTGGCAGAAGGGAGACACCCCCTGCTTCTGAGTGAAATGCGTCTAGCTGTGCAGATGAAACTGGAAATAATATGGCAGAAAAAGACATTAGGGAAGCCCAAAGAAGACCTATTCCTTCACAGTTATGGTTGTACAAAGAAGCACAGCCATTATGCAAACTTTTTTTGAAAACTCATGTACGCTTTAAAGGGCACCTCCGATTTAGACAATTGCTTCTTTTTAGAAGGGTCTTCTGACAATAAGATCTGCACAAAGTGTCTCCTGCAGGGATCCCCAGCGATCAGCCCTAATTTGTAGGAATGATCTGGCAGTAAGTGTTCAGATTCCTTACAGCACCACCACAGGGGACATGAAGTATTACACAATGTCCATTTATATTAGCGGGTTATCTGTATGGTGCAGGGCAGGACAGGTCAGGTCCTCCAGAGCGAGAGACACTCTTTGTAACCAGAGGATCTCCTCGATTAACTCAGAATTACCTAATGGAGTGCATGAAAATAGGTTTTCTAAACTTGACATCCCCTTTAAGTAACTGTCATTTAAAAAGCCACTACTTTTAAGCCCAGCTCAGTGTCCTCCTCTGCTAGAACCGCCCGACAACCGCTGAGGGTCTGTGTACTGGTTACAGTAGGGGGGGACTATTTAAGCCCCTATCACTGGAGCTACTGCAACATAAAAAGGAATTACCGGAGGACTCACAAAAATGAAAGCACTTTCCAGTTTATTGTTCATTTTGCTTTATTGCCTAATACTGTGGCCTGCTCAACAAGTCAGATAATCATGGCCTGGGACAGCGCCAAGTCCAAGCCTGGATTAGGTTACACCTCCCCCACATATTAAATCCACAAGAGTCCTGCTTCCTGTCAACTTACCGAGAGTAAAGAACCTGGCGAGGCAGCACCTAAACAGTTAACCGTACCTTATATAAGTATGTGACTGTAGACAGCGCTCATAGCGATATCACTGTGTCGCAGTCACAGGGAATTTCCACCTTTTAACGTCATGTAAGAAGTGGTATGAGCTCCATTTTTCTGATCCAGAGCCCCTGCATAGATATTTGCATGATAAAATCCCATTTGCCTGAAGCCACCACTAGAGGGAGCTCACTGCACAGTGTATAAGCAATAAGCACAGTGTATAAGAAAGATACTTTATCTCCCTCTAGTGGTAGCAAGACGCACAATATTCTCATATAGCTCAGTGTCTTTACCACTATGCAGGGGATTTGGAGCTGTGTATCAGAAAATATAGTGATGATTACTAGTTAGATTTTAAACAAATAAAGGTGGACATTCATTTTAATGAAAAGCTAAAAATTCAAGAGGGACTGCAGTTAACCCCCTTCTTCATGTCAAACTCACGGGGGTCCAGGAAGCTGAGATATGAAGAGCTGTTTGTTAGGTTCCATGCTGTAGAGTGTAGAGGCACCACTGTGGTCACCAGGACTAACAATATTGCAGCTCTCTAGCTTAAAGGGGTTTTCCTGGACCTCTATACTGATGACCTATCCTCTGGATAGGTTATCAGTATCTGATCGGTGGGGGTCCGATAGCCGGGACCCGCACCAGTCAGCTGTTTGAAAAGCACTGGTGCTTGCAGTTGCACCGCTGCCTTCTCTCAGCTCATCGAGTACAGCGCCGTACTTTGTGTAGTGGCTGTGCTTGGTATTGCAGCATTCACTTCAATGGGGCTCAGCTGCGCCTAGACCATGTGACCAATAAATGTGACGTCACTGGCCTTGGCTAAGCTGTGGGGCTACTGTGAGCGCCAGTGCCTTCTCAAACAGCTGATCAGTGGGGGTCCTGGGTGTCAGACCCCCACGATCATATATTGATGATCTATCATGAGGATAGGTTATCAGCATAAAAGTCTTGGAAAACCCCTTTGAAAAAAAAGTATTTTCTCCTCCTTGATCTTGGAGATCTCTGCTTGTTGTCAGTGAATGGGCGCATTCTTTTTTTCCATCCCGAGGCTGATAATGCCTACCGTTGTAATACCTTTCACAGCTGAAGGTTTGCTACAAGGGTATCCTATCCCATCTACACAGACCTCTGTGAGTGATCAGTCTAGACTCCAGACTGATACAGTCTGTTACCTGTACTGATACACTGTAACAAACCATCAGCACAGGAAAGAGATTAGCGTCGCGAATGTGTTTAACTCGCAGACGATTGCCTAGACTGGATTTAGTTGTCACAAAACCCTCCGCTATGAGAAGCGTTAGGTCTAGGTTAGTATTAGATCAGTGCTCTTATTTCGCTGACAGCAAGCAGAGATTTTAAAAATGGTGAGAAATTGTTACACAAAATATATTAGTAGGTTTCAGAACATTTAATTCTATATTCTTTAAAGGCGTTACCCCATGATTAAAATGAAAATCTGTATAGTAGGTGACTATCTCTTTCTAACAAAGCTAGAACCAGCCCTGTACCTCACATGGATCCAGAGATCTCCAAGCTGGTAACTCATTGGCATGTCCTATCTGCTGCAGCTCTCTCCCTATCACAGCTCAGGAGGTGTGTCCTTTCTGCTGCAGCTCTCTCCCTATCACAGCTCAGGAAGGTGTGTCCTATCTGCTGCAGCTCTCTCTCTATCACAGCTCAGGAAGGTGTGTCCTTTCTGCTGCAGCTCTCTCCCTATCACAGCTCAGGAAGGTGTGTTCTATCTGCTGCAGCTCTCTCCCTATCACAGCTCAGGAAGGTGTGTCCTTTCTGCTGCAGCTCTCTCCCTATCACAGCTCAGGAAGGTGTGTCCTTTCTGCTGCAGCTCTCTCCCTATCACAGCTCAGGAGGTGTGTCCTTTCTGCAGCAGCTCTCTCCCTATCACAGCTCAGGAGGCAGTTGAAGGATGAAACTGAGCATGTGCGACCATCTCTGAGCAGGACAAAGAAATAAGAAAACAACAACCAGCAGGTGGCGCTATACAGATAAACTTCAGTGAATAGCTCAGTGGCTATATAAAATGTTTAATGACATGCAATTACAGTATTCAGATCCAGGTGCTGGTTTGAAAATTGTAGAATATTTTATATTTTTATTTCATTATTTACAGAAAAGTGGAAACCCCCTTTAAGGGCTCATTTTATAGAGAAAGTCCTGCAGCCCACAGAACCCCTTGTATACACGCATCTCTATGATACAGACAGGGCCATATTGAACAGAACTTTTTATATTTTTTTTTCCTTTTTCCCAACTCCCACAGTGTCCCCCCTTCCCCCCTCATTTAATGCGCCAATTAACCAGTCGCTTTGACCTGGCGCGGTTTTATTAGCACCGGCGATACACACACACGCTTTTCCATTGCCGAAACATCTCACCTCGGCCACAGTGGAATTCTGGTGAAATGCGAGATTCAATCTAAAAAAAAAAAAAAAATCGGCTTATTAATTGCTGGAGACTTTACACACTGGGATGACTTTATATCCGCGGCGAACAGGCCCGAGCTGAAAACCGTGAGAGGCTTTTATGGCTTTTAATGAATTTATGTTTCTCCACCCGACGTCCTCGCTTTGATTTACAATTAGGAGGGAAACCCTACAAAGAGGTCTCCTGATAAAAAAAAAAAAGGCAAATCACGTATATTAAAGGCATGGATGGAATAATAAAACTCATGTTTCGGCTTATTCCCCACCCTCGCCGCTCTTGTCAGGTCGTTAATTTTGACAGAAAACACAGTTCCTGTTTTTCCCTCCAAAAACCTCTCAGCTGTTCGGCCGGGGGGACAGCTGTTGCCCTCTGGAACTAATTACAGCTGTCTGTGAGATTTACCCCCACACCAAAAAAAAAAAAAACTCAAATATTGCTTCTAATTTTTAACGCGTACAGTTGGAAGATGTCATAACACCCGGCCGCTTATATGATAGGAGCATGAAAGCCCCCTCGCAGCTGCTACCGGGCAACATGGAGTACGCCGCGTTTAACCACTTCCTTGCACAACGGAGCCACAAAGACGAAATTTTTAAATTTCCCCTTTAAATGCCGTAGTTTTGAGTAGTTTTTGGTTATTGGGGTGCGGTTATGCAGGGGTACAATTGGGAACCTGGGAAAGCTGGGTGTGCCGAATTGAAACTGGAATGGAAGCCCCATAAGGGGGCTTTTTCTGGTTCCCGATCCCATACCATCACTATGCTGTAGGCCTGGGATGCTCAACCTGTGGCCAATAGCTGTAGGCTGTCCAGGCATGCTGGGAATTGTAGTTTTGCAACAGCTTGAGCATCCCTGCTGTAGGCCATTTCGAAGTCTTGGAAAGACTTGTTGGTTGTCACCCATCTTTCCCAGAATCGGCAAAGAATTTTTATCGCCTTAAAGGGCTTGTCCAGTTTAGAAAACCCATTCTCATCCACCCAGATTGGTGGGGGTCTGATACCCTGGACCCCCCCGCCGATCAGCTGTTTCACAGTAGTGCCGCGGCCTTCTCCCTGCTCACCAAGCACAGCGCCGTACATTGTATAGTGGCTGTGCTTGGTATTGCAGCTCAGTCCCATTCACGTCAATGAGGCTGAGCTGCGCCTAGGTCATGTGACCAATGAACGTGATGTCACATGGCTAGGAAAAGCTGGAGAAGTCTGCGGCACTACTGTGAGCATGGTGCCTTCTGAAACAACTGATAGTCAGGGGTCCTGGGTGTCGGACGCCCTCCGATCAGATACTGATGACCTATCCAGAGAACAGGTCAACAGTTAAAAAATCCTATAACACCCTTTTATTAAAAGGGTGGGTGGGGGGGGGTTTCTGTTCCGGATCTTCATCTCATAGTGGAGCACAGATACAAAGAGCTTCTCTCGCTCTGGAGGACCCGATCTGTCCTGCATTACACAGACATCCCCTTGATTTGACTGGACTTTGTGTAATGCTTTATTTCCCCTGTGGTGGCGCTGTTTGGAAACGAAACACTTTCTGCCAGGTTTCCTCACAGATCACAGCTGATCGCTGGAGGTCCTAGGAGAGGGACTCTTTGTGATCAACTTATCGTCAAGTACGGACTGTCCAAAGTGGAGAACGACCCTTGAAATTTTTGTGGGGGCTTTTTCCCGTGGCCTGAATCATGACTAGGTCCAGATTTTACAGCGCCCTGCGTTTGGGCTTAAAGGCCATGTTCACCTTCACAGCCGGATCTTTATTTTAAGCAATTTTGCAAATGTTATTAATTTTTTTTTTAAATCTCCTTTTTGTTTTGTGTAAACAGCTCCTAGGCATGCCTGTGTGTTTCCATGGTAACAGACTGCAAACTCTGTGTAGTCTGATAACACTGTCACACTCCCACCCATCTAATTCTTACCAGGAAGCTGGGGATGGATGGAAGGGAATATGGCTGAAGGATCAGACTACAGGGGCTTTGCTTGTAGTCTGTTACCATGGAAACACACAGGCATGCCTAGGAGCTGTTTACACAAAACAAAAAGGAGATTTTTTTTAAAATTAAGAACATTTGCAAAATAGATTTGCATAGAAACACAGAACAGTGGGAGATTTTTACAGATCTTAAGATAAATTGGAATAGGATAGAACATTGGTTGCCAAGGTGGACCTTCCCCTGATATGAAGTCCTGGTTCCATGTTGTCACTTCCCTTCCTCCATACAGAAGTGAGAAGAAGACCTTACGGCACCAGTTTGTCACCCAATAAGTCTTGTCAAACCAGTCCTCTACCATAACCCGTTCTCCTTGTCTCCTTTGAACCTGTAACTCTTCATATTCATGCTTCTCCTTCTACCGCCCCCTGCAGGTGGATCAGAGGAGAGCACTTCCGGTACAAATTCACCCGCATCTGGGGTACACATTCCGCTGAGGGCAAGTGGTGGATACGCAAGAGGATCGGCCCGTACTTTCCACCTGTCAATCTTCAAGGACTCAATAAATATTTCCAGTCTAGGTCGTGGCCTCTGCCTTCAACACCAAGCAAGCACGAATAAGAGTATAAACCTATTATACAGGAGATAGGCACATCAGGGTTATTCAGTACAGGTTCTACACAAAAGCACAAGCCCCTTTTAGGTGTGGGAATGACTGCTTCCTAAACTAAAGGTGTATATATATATATATATATATATATATATGCTGCACTTCATTATATAGGTGGGGGCGCTATTGCATTGGTTTATATGGAAAAGATGGATTCACAGACACGCTGGTGAGAAATGGTACTGCATGTGAATGTTACATGGCTTGGAGAAGGTTGAATGGTAAGTTTTGCCACCAACGCATCATGGTCCCAAAATTATCATGAGAAATGCAGTTCTGGGTGATTTATTTAAAAAAAAAAAGCCAGATCTATAGGCAAATGGATATTTATTGGATTCATGTATAATAATCAGTGGATGTGTACTTTAAATTAAAGCGACCCTCCGGTTTAAGAAAAAAAAAATTCACATTAACTGGGTGACAAACAGAAGACTTACCTGGTGGAATCCTTTTTATCTGCAGATCCATCACATTCCCGGCCTCCTCATCCAAGATGGCCGCACCGCTTTTCAGACTTAGATTGGCCAGAGCTGCTCATGTGAACCGTGCTGGCCAATCCAAGAGCAGGGCTGGACAAGCAGGATGTGTCTTGGACCACCACGTAGTCTGAGAAGCGGTGCCGCCATCTTGGAGCCTGAGAATTAGCGTATCTGCAATTAAAAGGATGAAAAGGAGGGCACCGTGTAAGTTTCTGGTCGTTCCCCAGCTAATCTGAATTTTTTTTTTTTTTCCTTTAACCAGAGGTTCGCTTTAATGTTATTTTAACGCTCACTTGTTTAGTAGTGTATGTGATGTAGCAGAGCTGAATTTGTGTTTCAATTGGTTGTTTACCTGGCGCCCTGTCACTGTGGACGATGGTCTGGTAAAGGGTGCAGCAACCTCTGGAACTCCAGCTTTTTTGAAACCACAACCCCCAATATGCACAATTGCTCAGCTGTTGCTGGAACTCCCATAGGAGCTAACTGCTGCGAGTTCCAGAGGTTACCAGACCATCGTCCGTGGTGCCATGGCTGCTGACCCCTAGTCTGGTGACATGAGTAAGGGCTCTGCGGTAGTCCCTGACCACAGCTATAAACCTAGCATACTCGGCTCTGCCTGTATGACAAACTCAGCTCTGCTACCTGTATAACATTCTCAGGCTGAAGATCGTCCCATCCTGTCCGGTTTTCTGCATTTCTCTAGGCGGTTTTGATACTGAACAGTTTGCCTAGAGCCATAAAATACACACTCGCGGGTTTATCCATAAGTGGGCGGCTGCTGCACGGCCACGTCTGGATCCCGGCCATTGCTCACAGTGAATTTGTTGGATACGGCATCCGATGCAACCTGCTGCTTTCTGTAATGCTCAGTGGTATTATGTGCGGGAATTCCCTGCAAAACACGTCCCAGCTGTTCTGTTCTGTTCTGTGCAAACCATAAAAATCCTAAAGCCGTCTGCTTGGAATTCCGTCCATTAGCCGCATGCTTATCTGCCAGGGTTTTATGATCCATGGAGGTTTCTACAAATTGCAGCAAAATCCAAAATTAATGGTTCAGATTTTTAGTGCATCGACCAAAATTAATAAACTTTGATACTATGAATTATTTTCCATCGGTGCTTGTGAATTACTTGCAGGTCACGCGTTCCAGTCCGTCGGCCCCGTCGTTTCAGTGGGAGACTGGTGCGATCCGCAACTCTCACAATTTTCCAATATCACCGCTTTATGGTTTTTAAGATCTCCGCTTGCTGGCCTGGTCACGTGATGGACACACAGGTGCACGCCTGATTACAAGACAGAGTGGCAACTGTACTGCAACCTGTGTGTTCATCACGTGGCCAGGGCGGAGTCTCCCTGAATGACAGCAAGCGGAGGTCTTGAAAAACATGAGGCATTGCTTCAGAAACTGTAGCGGAAAATGGCATGCAACGAATACACTTTATTTGCTGAAACTGGGACGCCCCTTTAATTTTGCTCCTAAGAGAATATATGAAAGTTGCATAACGTAAAAGAGATGACGAGCGAGTCCTCTTATCTGATTGGCTGTAAGGGCTAAGGGTCATTCATTAAAGGGGTATTCACAAATTAGACATTTTCATTCTCCACCTGGATGCAGTGGCCAGTGACCGCCTCACCAGGCAAGTCCAGGGGTCAGACAACCCTAGTCCTGGAGTAAGGTGCGAGTCCCACAGGTGGTATCTATTGCATTATGTTCCTGCACCCTCCTTCTCCCCATATACTTATAGAAAATACTGTGAAAAATATTTTTCATTTTTTCTTTCATTATGTACTCAAAGGCTACGGACACCTTTGGGGCAATTTTTTCTTTATTAGAAATTTTCTGCCGTTTTAGAGCTACAGGGGTTAAAAATCAGTTTTCAGAGTATGGGAAGCATTATCTCTGATCTCCTGACCTCATAAACACTGGTTATAGCTAAACTTTTATCAAACTGACAAGAATATGGCTTAAATGAGTGTTTATGAGGTCAGGAGATCAGAGATCAGGCTTCACATGAGCTCAGTGAGAAGTGATACTCTGCAAACAGACTGATTTTTAACCCCTGTTTCTAAAAAACGGCTGAATATTGCTAATAAAGACCAACCGAAAATATGATTTTTAGCCCAAAATGAGTAAAATGCAATCATTAAAACAAATGTCCCGAAGGTGTCTATAGCCTTGAAATCAGTCTGCAGGAGGGCAATCGCAGAAGGCGTAGGGAATACAAATGTCTCCAAGATATCTGCATCTTTGTACAGAGTTGATTCCTTTACTGAAGCGATAGCGACATTATATCAAGGCATTGCCACAGAGGTAAAATGGGAGTCCAAGTCAAGGATTTTTTTGCCGTCTCCTTCCCTATCCCCATCCAGAAACCGCCAGCCATTGCCCTGTCCCCTTCTCCTTCAAACATCGCCAACCGTACGGCGCTAATATTAAGTAAACAGCGGCTCGATGAGTTGTACCAGCCACCATTTTCCTCCCGTATGTTTGTATATATGGGAGGGGGGGGGGGGGGGGGGGGGGGGGGGGGGTTGGTGCGGCGTTCCCTAGGGTGCGGTAAAGAACAAATGAGCATTTGGGGCTGTTTAAAGCAGGGGGTCGTGGTGCCAGAAGGAGCTGGAACTAGTCCAGAAATCCTTCAGACTTCTGTCACCTCATTAACTTAGAGGTCACAAATCAATTCTTAATTATAAAAGAAAAAAAATGAGAGGCGATGGTGAAGCAGGAGAGCGGCACAGAGTGTGGCGCGGGGGGGAGATGGCGACTCCCTCAGGCTCTGCGCTACAGCTCTGTCTCTCTTTACAGCTTTACCAAAGTGATGGCACCATCACGGTGAATTATGAGAAGGCATAAATCTGGGGAAAACATCACACGGCTGGGCCTGAATTGCACCCTCAGCGTCCATTATGGCCCTTCGCACGGTGACGCGCAGGAGCCCGGCCTCACATTCACACTGTGCACAGCTTGGCATCTCCAAATGTATTAGGACGTATTAACAATTTAAAAGGGAATTCCATCTTGGTATGGTGGTAACCATAGGGCAAAAAGGTGGAGCTGTACCAGGGCCCCTGCAGCATCAGGAAGACGTAGGAGCATCTGTAGTTGGCACATTGGGGGTATCTCTGTGCCAGGCACTTCCGGGGGCTTTTTAGGATCAGGCACTTGGAGCATCTGTAGCTGCCACTGTTAGGGCACCTCTGTGGCAAGCAGTCTATGGGGGCATCTCAGGCGGAGACATTGTATAGGAGCAAGTGTAGCTGCCAGTCTTACAGCATTTCTGTGCCAGGCACTCTTGTGGCATCTTAGGATCATCTGTAGCTGGCACTCGTAGGGCATCTCTGTGGCAGGTCCTCCTGGGGGTATCTTAGGATCAGACACTTGGAGCATCTGTAGCTGCCAGTTTTAGGACATCTCTCTGGCATCTTAGGATCAGACACTGGTAGTATCTGTAGCTGCCAGTCTTAGGGAATCCCTGTGCCAGTCCCTCCTTGTGGCAATTTAGGATCAGACACTGGTGGTATCTGTAGCTGGCACTGTTAGGGAATCCCTGTGCCAGTCCCTCCTTGTGGCATCTTCATTTCAGAAAATTGGTGGTATCTGTAGCTGGTGGTATCTGTAGCTGCCAGTCTTAGGGCATCTATGTGGCAGGCACTGTCTGAGGCTGAGTGTCACTTGCGAATGATCATCGAATGGATGACGAGGATGCGCTGCTCCCCGTCATAACCTCAGTCGTTGGCAGACGTGGCATCTGCTACTATTGCCTATAATGCCACGAATCTAACCACACTGCACAATTGACCCTGTCCCTTTAAGCAGCGTACAGTCTGCGTTTCGCCTCCTTGCAGTATTATCAGCTGCAGTTTCCGCATAGTGTTCAGAGTGGGGGGTGACGAAGGGCGCAGTTCAGATACAGTTGAAACCACTTCTGAGCAGTCAGCGATAGTCATGAGTCGGGATATCCAGCAGTGAAGGGGTTAAGGATCCGCAGCGTTTGTTCCCACACACCCTTAACCTCGGGTCTGTCTTCTGCCTACACCTCGCCATCTGGTTCGATCGTGTGGTGTAACCCCCTTCCCACCAGGGGTGCAGCATCTGTAGCAGAAACCCCTGGTGGGTTCTGTTTCTAGGATGATCCTGTGATCCCTGATATGTCCTCTGCACCCCTCATCCCACCAGGTATCCCCAAGATCCGCTCTGTGAGGTTAGAGACCGAGGGAACAGCACGACAGCCCTTATTAGTTCGGTAGAGGAATCACCATTAGTCTACAAAGGGAAGAGTGTGTAGCTTCTGCCTGTGAGTGATTACGTTATCCCATTGTGTTGATTAATTGTATCACATGTGTGTGTTTTCTGCCTGTAACTGCATGTGATTGGGTTATGTAAGAAACTGTCTTAGTCTTCCACAAGGTCCCCATGGGAGTGTCCCTTGCTGGAAGACCTGCATAAAAGGCTGACATGTAGCCACATTAAAGTTGCTGGGCTTGCCTGTTGTGCACTGTGCTCTGCGCCTACCTGAGTCAGGACTTGCGTCACCATCTCCGATGTGGGATTTGGCCCGAACAAGTTCAACCTCCACATCACCTTCTGTTGGAATTCTGCTTCCTCCCAACAACAACCGACGTGCGCCAAATGTGTGCCATCAGTGCAACCTTCCGGGGCATTGCAAAATGCATTGCCCACAGCGGAGCAGAGGGAACTGGGAGCGATCAGCACCACCACCAACGAGGGCAGCCGCACACTACTACCACCATGAGACCCCAAATACACCAACCACTAGTGCTGAACCGTGGGACGTAGTACACAAGGTCAACCCAGCACAAGCAGAAGGACACAATCGGGAGCACCACAGGCAGTGGGCTACTGTTGCCGGGAAGAATGCCCAAGCCCTAAGACTCAGGAGCCACTCTTACCCTGTTGCAACCCCATACAGTACCCGCCATGGTCCGCACGAATAGGACTGTGGCGGTTCAAGTAGCATGAGGTGCCAACCACAATCTACCCACCGCTTGGGTACACCTCAACTGGGGCACAGGCGCTAAACAGCTGGACGTAGGCATTATGTTTGGCCTACCAGCTGAAGTTTTGTTGGGGAACGATTTGGGATGTCTTACCTCGCAGTTGACCCACCCCAAACCAGTCGGAGTATACCCTGTGACTACCAGGGCTCAAGCCCGTCAATAGGAACCACCACACTCCGAGGAACCACCGGTAGGAAACTCTAACCCCTCATTGTCATCTGACCCTATCCCATTCTTGGGCAAGCCCAACAGACCGACCCCACGTTAGCGGGTTACAGGAAAGCTGTAGGTTTTAGTAGAGAGGGTACTTCTCAGGAGAGTTTTCGCTGGGAGAAGAGGCTATTATACAGAGTCACCGGAGGAGGGGGGGCAGCCCAAATCATAAAAAAAACTGTTAGGGGTACCCCGCAAGTACAGGGCCGAACTCCTTAAGCTCAGCCACGATATACCGTTAGCAGGACATCTGGGGGTAAGAAAACTAAGGATCGCCTCACCCAGACGTTCTTTTGGCCCGGTATATCCAAAGATCTACAGACCTACTGTAGGACAGGTGATACATGTCAACGCATAGGAAAGAGGGGGGACCGCCCTAAGGCTAAGTTACGCTCCCTACCCATAATAAAAGAACCATTCTACCGAGTAGCGGTAGACCTGATAGGACCGCTCAGCAAACCCAGCTCCTCAGGAAAACGCCACATCCTCACGGTAGTGGACTATGCCACTAGATACCCTGAGGCCGTAGCGCTCTCCAATATTGAGGCAGAAACCGTAGCAAAGGCCCTAGTTAAAATTCTTTGCAGAGTAGGGTTTCCCAAGGAGATCTTGTCCGATCAGGGAACACAGTTCACCGCAACTGTGACCCACAAGATATGCCAGAGCTGCAGGGTAAAACCCTTGTTTAGCTCTAACCCCCCCCCCCCCAAACCAACGGCCTCTGTAAACTATTTAACGGCACGCTTAAGCAAATGCTCGCTGCGTTTAGAGTCCTGCGGACACTGGGAACGGTTTCTCCCTCATCTCCTGTTTGCCTACCTAAAAGTGCCCCAGGCGTCCACCGGGTTCTCCCCCTTCGAACTCCTATACGGGAGAAAAGTTTGGGGTCCCCTGGACCTCATACGAGAGCACTGGGAGGGCAATACAGGAGAGGAAGGAATCCCTATCGTACCCTACGTACTGGAGTTCAGAGACCGGTTACAGGCCCTGACCGTCTCAGTACGAGAGAACCTACAAGAGGCTCAGAAACGGTGGTACAATAAGGGGGCACAAGATAGGATACTCGAGGTAGGGCAAAAAGGACAAGCTACAGGCGGTTTGGCAAGGGCTCTTAAAGTTGGTGGAGCGGATTAGCGACACCACCTACATTGTAGCAAAATGTTCAGATGAAAGGATCAGACGTGCCTTTCATGTGAACATGTTAAAACCGTATTTTGAACGTCACGAGGACGTGGCGGCTATCTGCGCCCTATCAACTGAAGATTACAATATCGCCCAGGCAAACAAAACAGTAATGCGGATGGCTTCTCACACCAAACGGAACTGGAGTTATAACTATCGTGCCCGGACATCCCCAAGCCAACCCGACAGGGTCTAGGCGGGTATGCTGACCCATGGAACTAAGGGGGAGTAATGTGAGGCCATGTTATGTTTTATTAGTTCGGTAGATAGATGGAACCAAATCAGAGAGAAATCTTATTATTATTTTTATTTCACACTGTATTAGTAGGTCTGTTGTGGATAGACCTGCAGGACACTGAAGGAATGCTCTCTATGGTGCTGACACCTGCGGCTGGTCACGCAGCGTCTGCCCGCTTCTCCCATGCCGCTTCTCCCTGAGCATGGTACTACCAGCCTGGTCACTGGCTCACCATTTTACTCTCTAGAGAGGTTATCACCAGATGTCTACGCTGGAGGCGTCTTGACTTTGGGAGGAAAAAATGGGTCTTTGTTTCTGCCCTTCATTAACATGTTCAGTGCCTGGACTTTCTAGAAGAGTAGTTGCTGGGCACTGAGTCATGGGCAGTACAATGGGCCACGGTTAGGAGTTGTGAACAGACGAGATTTATCAAGACTGGTGCAAAGGAATACTGGCTTAGTTGCCCAGAGCATCCAATCAGATTGCACCTTTCATTTATAAAAGAAGCTTTGAAAAATGAGAGGTAGAATCTGAGGCAATAAGCCAGTTCAACTTTATACCAGTTTTCTTAAATCTCCCCCTATGTGTTATGGTTGTGACATCATGGTTTTCACATACAAGTAGATTTTACATTTATGGTTGGTTAATAGTCACCGTCTGGGGTCTAGCTTGAATTCCCTGAGCCCCAATGCCTAATCTGTCTCGGGGCCCCCACCAACTATTTGCCATTTGTAATACTGGTGTCTTCTTGAGGTCTTTGGGCACCCTTAGGCATCAAGGACCAGGTTCAACTATCACTTCTATACCTGCATAATTACCCCCCTGTCACCGTATAAAACCACATAACATCACTGCTCCCCATATATTACTTCTGTTTTATGACTATCACAAATATCATCTCTAGGTGGCTTCCATTACTGCAACCGAAATATATACCTTAACCATAGAATGAATTCTCATTCAAGTGATGCCCTAGCCTTTGGCAATAAATACATATAAATAACCTACATAGAGAAATGCCAGACCGCTGGTACTATTTAATTCTTTATTACAAAAACACATTATAATTTGACAACATACATGATTAAAAGAATCAGTGCAGGAGATCAAAAAAAGCAACATCGCTGGAGGAGACATACAGTGGACGGAGTCCCTATCCTTATCCATGATTAATCAAAAAATTGCATGCATGGATTCATACATTGTAGGAAATAGGACAATTACCCATACAGAGTCTCCTCCAGGATGGCGCCAACCCCAACGCGCGTTTCGGCGTACTTTCGTCTGGGAAACCGGGAGGGGGAAAGGGAGAGGGGAGGGTAGAGAAAGGGAAGGGAGGGGGGGGGAAGGGGGAAGGAAAAAGGGGGGGGGGAGGGAAGGAAGGAGAGGAGACAAGGGGGGGGGGGGGACAGAGGGGGGAAGGAGGCTTCCATTACTGGTGAGGTGACCATTTGAACAAGGCTTCTCCAGAACTTCCTGTGCTCATCATCTTCAGGCTCCTGCATGACATACTCATGATTACTATAATGGTCTTGTTGCTTGTTGTCCTTCTCCTTAAATCCAATCATATATGGTTCAAGGAAAGGGTTCTGAAAGATCCGTATAACTGACCTTGCCTGCTCTAGTGCTTTATACCTACTCCTGGCCACTGGAGTTTTGCACATAACCACAGGGAGGTGGTCTCCATTGTTACAGAGCTTCTCTGATGATGTCAAAGTTTCAGCTGATGATATCACAACGATCTGAATACCTTTGCCTGTGAATAAGATAGATTACATCAGAGCTAATTTGGTTGACTCTTGCTGTCATCCTGGCCTTGACCTTAGCCTTGCTTCCTGATTTCTAGTCTTCCCAGTTTTGACCCATGCTGCCTCTTTTGGTTCCGTCTTTCTCTAATCCTGTGGCTTGACACATTCCGACTGCTACCAGTGATAACCCTTGGCTTTGTTCTTCACTTTGCTTCTTCTTCTGCTGCAGTCAATGACTACTCTGAAGACCACAACACGGAATCCCACCAGAAAAGTCCTTGAAGAAGGAGGAGATTCCTTACCTCAATTTAGCCACCGCCAAACCGATTGCAATTCAAGAGTCCACTTCTACAATGAAGTATAGGTAAAGTATGTTGGACCCTATGGCTGCTTAAAGAGAGTG
This sequence comes from Bufo bufo, assembly GCF_905171765.1. NCBI lineage: Eukaryota > Metazoa > Chordata > Amphibia > Anura > Bufonidae > Bufo > Bufo bufo. The sequence goes on from NC_053395.1 coordinate 23,569,172, forward strand.
GTGTCAGTCTTAGTTGACCACTTCTACTGTTCTGATTGTCCCTTTTTCGTGGACAATACTAGCTGGCAAACAAGAGGAAGAAATTTCCTTGGTGGTTATTAGGGGTGGACTGGGAACATAAAGTGGCTCCATCTTGTAGGAGGGTCCAGCACAAGTAGGCTGAAGCGGCAACACCATAGTGCTGCACAAAATACTCCCAGAATATGGCCTCTGTGGTAGACAGCCCCATAAAGGAGAATACATCTCTACATACCTCTTACATCCAGCGACATCTCCTCTGATGTAGAAGTTCTCATTCCTCATCTTCTCCATTCAGCACAGACTGCCATGACTACTTCTGAGGACAGCGATATATTTGGATTGAGGAGGACACTTGTGGCCACCGGTCTGTACATAGGTACCTCCATTTTCTGGGAGCATTAGATCTTTATGTACACGGCTCATGAGTAGGTTTCAGGCAACTCCCTGGGCACTGGCCCACTGGGAATCTTCCCTGTAGGGTCTATTGCCAGTCCTCCCCTGACGGTCATGTAAAAAATAGGGAATTGGAGGGCAAACAAATAGTTGGTTTTCCAATTTGGAGCCATTATTAGGAGCCATTTTTATTTTCAGTATTGGACCTCCATTTTCTCTATGTACTTCCTGGTGTCTTCTCCATGAAGATGAGCCACCGTTGCTTCCAGTGAAAAGTTGACTTTATCTTGTGATGGATCCACATTTTTTCCCTTGCCATCCATGATAATCTCAAAAGTCTTTGCTAACCCCAAAACAATCCATACTTCTCCAGCATCTTTCAGAGCCAGAAAGAACTGCAGAGAACATCACAATTTGGTCAATCCCAGCCCAGTTAGAAGCTGAACTAGAATGCTCGAAAAAGCGAGGACAGGATGAGCTTAACCTGTCAACCACAATCACGTGTGATGTAGGCCGCTTATACCTGCCATTAATCACAATCACCCCGTATGATGACTGTGGGGTATTAATTACGCCGGTCTGTGCCAGCTTTGGAAAGCAGCCAGGCTGCGAAACTGACACCAACTGCCGGCCCGGCACATTCTGCATTGCTTTACGGTGACTACGGTTTCCTTTTAAATTTTTTTACAAACCTGTTTTTGTTTCACGTCTGTTTTTCTTGAGTTTGTAAAATCCTCGATATCCCCGATGATGACTTCACATGTGAAATCACTTCTGCCCTGGCAGATTAACGTTCTTCATGAAAATCCCATCACAAAGTCAAGATTTGAGATTATTATTGTAGTTGTCGGGGCTGTTGGTAGCAACATGGGGAGAAGGTGGTGGGATCTCAGGATCAGACATGCCACCAGGACTTGCCATACACCACCAATCGGTAGGGGTTCAACCTCTGTGATCAGTAGATGTGGTGGCTGTACTAGGGAAAACACCATGCCGCTTAGTTTCCTGGTGGTGTTGGGCATTTTCCAAGAGGCCACATGGACCATGGACTGTGATGGGCCACAGGAGCCAATGTGATACCAAGTCGCAAGATGCTTCATTAGCCCTGCTGCCACTTTGTTCTAGTGATCGCCGCGGCTCAGACATTGGTGCCATATCCTAGTAATCCCACCAGCCTATGAGCCATCCACATTAGCTTCTGTCCAATGCCCAGAGTAGTAGATGTCCTCAAATCTCCTAAAATTTAGATCCCTATTTAAGCTCTGCCCTTGGGGGCACCCACTTTAGGGCAAATTTTACATGGATACCCACAGTATCTATCCTGGAACAACCTCTTGTAGATTTTGCAAGTGCCACCCAAATAGAGAGTCCTTAAAAAACACTGATTCAAGAGATCTCCAAGAAAAGGCTTCCATGGCCCCTCCGAACGAACCTGATGAGAGTCCACATCTGCTTATTACTGAGCCCTTAGACACTGCCGGTTGTCTCACCTCTCTGTCCTTCTCTCTGTCCCAGACTAGGAAGAAGACATTGCACCACCCCCACCCCCATACTTTTCAACGTGTGATACATGAAAACTTTTAGGGGTCCTAATATTTTGACCATACCTTCACTTTGTTAAGAAAAACCCTACCAAACACTGTGGCCCCATGGGCATCAACGAATGGTTCTAGTGTAAAAGATCCCTTAACCCATAGCGCCGTATATATACGGCTTTATGTGTCTGCATGTATATTGAGCGGGCCTCTGCAGAGGGCTCGCTCCAATGCTCCATACATGGCGGGTGCTGGCTGTATCATATAGCCGGCACCCGCCCGCCCTGACAGAAAGCGGCGATCGAGCCGCCCCTGTCATTTAGCCCCTCAGGTTCCTCGATCAACGCTGATTGTGGCACCTGTGAGTGAAGGCAGAGGGATGCGGCTCTAGGAGCAGGAATCAAAAGATCCCATGTACTAGGACCCTAAGGGAGATAATAGTTATAAAAAAAAAAAAAAGTGGAAATAAAATGAAAAACACGCGATTTTCCATAGTCCCCCAAAAAAATTGAATAACGATGATCAAAAAGTTTGACATACTACAAAAATGGTAGCAATAAATACTACAGTTTGTTACACAAAAAAACAAGCCGTCATACAGCTCTGTAGACCAAAATATAAAAAGGTTATGCTTGTCAGACTATGGTGCTGCAAAGAAAAAATTGATTTTTCCAAAGGTTTTTATTATTTTTTTAAGTAGTAAAACAAAAACATTCAAGTTTGATATTGCCGCATTTGTATTTAGCTGAAGAATAAGGACGTCAGGTCATTTATAGTACACTGTGAACGCTGAGATGTCAAAACCCCAAAAACCTTGCTGGAATTCTGTTTTCTTTTTTACCACACAAAGAATGTTTTTTTTTTTTTTTTTTTTCGTTTTCTAATACAAGACATGATAAATTAAATGGTGGCATCTTGTCCTGCAAAAAATAAGCCCTCCTATAACTATGTGAACATAAAAAAAATAAGTTATGGCTATTGGAAAAATCCAAAATTTAAAAATGGAAATAGACCCGGTCTTTAAGGGGTTAAGGGTTGATGGTTGCATATTCCCCAGTTATACCAACTCACTACCAGATTTACCGACTGGAGGTGTGAACCTAGCCTTAGGCATCATGGTCCTGAATTTTGTGGGCAAAAATACTCCTCCCCCCCCCAAAAAAAGATTTTTCTTTTCCCATGACTTTCCCTGTATCTCTAGTATGTCTGCAAGACCTGTATATTAAAATCTCATTACTAGCTGCCTAAGAATAAAATGCCGCCCTATGCTGGCCTCTGGCTCAGAGATGTCACTGTCACCCCCCGTCCTCCGTTTGTCAGGCTGTCGCTTGTGTCCGTGGCACAAATCAATTAGATTGGTAATGTAATAACACTGGGCCAGACTCCACCATAAACATGCCTGTCATCACCCTTTAAAAAGCCCAACACGTTTATTGAGGTTAAAGGCTGGAACATTGGGGGGACCCGGGGCCCGGTGACTGACGTCCCCTCCTTATGGCGCTGGCTAATGAATGGTGGGGAAGGGGGGGAGCAGTATAGGGCGCTCAGGGGTTAAATCAGTTATTGTCAGCCAGATACGAGACAAAGGTGCGGACAGGAGGAATGCGAAATATCACATGTGCCAGAAACGGGGGCCAAGGTGGATATTATAGGGCCCAGTGTGCATACTGCTTCTTAACCCTTCACCTCCTGCCTGCAAATCTCCTGCTGAGTGTAAGCTCCTTTGCCTCAGGGGCTACGGTAATAATGCTGTAAAGTGTGCAGCTCGGCCAAGGCTAATCCTAGTAATGCGGCATTATATACTATTGCCATCTAGTGGTCACAGTGTCGTGAAATGTTGCTTTTATAGGACGCCAGCATTCTTAGTATTTGAGTAGGAAGAGTCTCGGAGCAGAATGAAAATAGGTTACTGCACCTTTAATTGGCCACATAACCTCACAAGAGCAGTGGCTAATTTTATTTAGGGGGGGGGGGGCTTTCTGTCCCCAAAACATGTGAAGTTATACGCCCCTCCCACATACCGTTATACACACGTGTACAACCACTACACTAATACATCAGACAATTGCATACATGGCAACTCCCAAAATATGAAATTTGTCCTGCCGCTGACCCATTTAGCTCCCTCAGATTGTCTAGACCGGAGAGAATTGTAACAAACCCTCAGCTGTCAGAAGCTTTTCAGTCTATTCATAGGTTACCTCAGTCACAGACAGCAAGCAGAGGTCTTGAAAGCGTTGAACTTCTAATTCTGTCATTAGATGATTACGTTTTAAAAGCGAGTGATCAAATGTGATCGTCTCCAGTTGCAGGATCGCCGTGCCGTGCCTTCACCCGGTGGCGTTTAGAAAGACGCAAACATGAGAAAATTGTGTGCAAAAGCCGAAATTTTCAATGGATGGGAACCCCGCTAATGATTTTACGGGCCCCTTCCCCTTTAAATCTGAATGCAGACAATTGTTTTTTAGGGCACAGTGTCAGACCTTGTGTGAACGTGTCTCCCTGTGACCGGCCGGCACCTGCACCCTCCTCTGTATCCGCATTCAGAGAGCCATTGTCTCGCACTGGCCGTGTCCAGCGCAGCTGCAGTGTCCTTCACGAATGGAACTCCAATTCATATTTAAAGAGGCAGATGTCAGAGAAAGGGCCCGTTGTCCCCTGCAGCTTTTCATCCCCTGGCAGCACTATGTCAGACTTTGTTAATTTTGTCATGTTAATCAGCGGCTGACAAAATATTCTTATGATGGCGAACGCTGAAAACGGTATTAAATTTACCGCCGGAGAGATGCTGAAGGTTACAGGACGGCTGTGCTTGTCTATAGAAAATAAAAGGGCGCCTCCCCTTTAAATAATTGTCATCGCAAGCAATAAATGTCGCCCTCTGCTGTCAATAAAATGTAAATGAAATTCAAAGGATTCTGGGAAAGCTGGGTGACAGTAAGGCCTCCGTTACAGTTCCCACAGGGGTGGTTCCTCAAAGACAATTATATCAGTGCCCTTCAGGACACCAGGAAAGCTGCATAGAAGACGTCATTAAAGCTGTATGGCCACCATATTGGTTATCACTGTGTTTTCCTTCAATCAGATAACACTGTGGTAGGAATGATTAGAATTATATTCTTATTTGTACATAGGAGGCAGTATTATAGCAGTTATATTCTTGTACATAGGAGCAGTGTTATAGTAGTTATATTCTTGTACATAGGAGGCAGTATTATAGTAGTTATATTCTTGTACATAGGAGCAGTATTATAGTAGTTATATTCTTGTACATAGGAGGCAGTATTATAGTAGTTATATTCTTGTACATAGGAGAAAGTATTATAGCAGTTATATTCTTGTACATAGGAGCAGTATTATAGTAGTTATATTCTTGTACATAGGAGCAGTATTATAGTAGTTATATTCTTGTACATAGGAGCAGTATTATAGTAGGTATATTCTTGTACATAGGAGGCAGTATTATAGTAGTTATATTCTTGTACATAGGAGACAGTATTATAGTAGCTATTTTCTTGTACATAGGAGGCAGTATTATAGTAGTTATATTCTTGTACATAGGTGGCAGTATTATAGTAGTTATATTCTTGTACATAGGAGCAGTATTATAGTAGTTATATTCTTGTACATAGGAGCAGTATTATAGTAGTTATATTCTTGTAGATAGGAGCAGTATTATAGTAGTTATATTCTTGTACATAGGAGGCAGTATTATAGTAGTTATATTCTTGTACATAGGAGGCAGTATTATAGTAGTTATATTCTTGTACATAGGAGCAGTATTATAGTAGTTATATTCTTGTACATAGGAGCAGTATTATAGTAGTTATATTCTTGTACATAGGAGCAGTATTATAGTAGTTATATTCTTGTACATAGGAGCAGTATTATAGTAGTTATATTCTTGTACATAGGACGCAGTATTATAGTAGTTATATTCTTGTACATAAGAGCAGTATTATAGTAGTTATATTCTTGTACATAGGACGCAGTATTATAGTAGTTATATTCTTGTACATAGAAGCAGTATTATAGTAGTTATATTCTTGTACATAGGAGCAGTATTATAGTAGTTATATTCTTGTACATAGGAGGCAGTATTATAGTAGTTATATTCTTGTACATAGGAGCAGTATTATAGTAGTTCTATTCCTGTACATAGGAGCAGTATTATAGTAGTTCTATTCTTGTATATAGGAGCAGTATTATAGTAGTTATATTCTTGTACATAGGAGCGGTATTATAGTAGTTATATTCTTGTGCATAGGAGGCAGTATTATAGTAGTTATATTCTTGTACATAGGAGCAGTATTATAGTAGTTATATTCTTGTACATACGAGGCAGTATTATAGTAGTTATATTCTTGTACATAGGAGCAGTATTATAGTAGTTATATTCTTGTACATAGAAGCAGTATTATAGTAGTTATATTCTTGTACATAGGAGCAGTATTATAGTAGTTATATTCTTGTACATAGGAGGCAGTATTATAGTAGTTATATTCTTGTACATAGGAGCAGTATTATAGTAGTTATATTCTTGTACATAGGAGCAGTATTATAGTAGTTATATTCTTGTACATAGGAGGCAGTATTATAGTAGTTATATTCTTGTACATAGGAGCAGTATTATAATAGTTATATTCCTGTACATAGGAGCAGTATTATAGTAGTTATATTCTTGTATATAGGAGCAGTATTAGAGTAGTTATATTCTTGTACATAGGAGGCAGTATTATAGTAGTTATATTCTTGTACATAGGAGCAGTATTAGAGTAGTTATATTCTTGTACATAGGAGGCAGTATTATAGTAGTTATATTCTTGTACATAGAAGGCAGTATTATAGTAGTTATATTCTTGTACATAGGAGGCAGTATTATAGTAGTTATATTCTTGTACATAACTAAAACATGACTTCAAGAATCCTTGCCTGTTGAAGAAAAATATAATACAAACTGAAAATTAAGATAATCATTTTTAATCCAGAGATACATTACTCCACAATTTTTTGTTGTTATGGTTCCTACTTATCTCCAATGATCTTACCCACCTAAGCTCAGACAGTGTTTGGCTGACTGCAGTCATGTATTGGAAGGCCTCGCTGTGCAGGGACACCCGGGTTCTTGCATGCCAATGATAGTACCTATTGGTGGTTATTATGATGTACGTTGTTCCCCTGTCAATATTAATATTAGTAGACGGAACACCATAGATAATGTCAGGATATTTCAGGGACAGCAACCTTGATATCTGTACGTTTTTAGACACTTCCCTCCATATTTTCCTCCCTCCCGAGCACTTTGCTGTGAAATGCACCATCGTCTCTTCTTCCGGACAACCCAGGGGACACTTCCTATCTGACTGAGACAAGTATTTTAGGTTACCTCTGACAAAGAGCCTCCCATGTAGTGACCACCAGGCAATGTCATACAGTTTAGCGGGGAGTCGCTTCCCATTCAGGAACCTGAGACTTTCCTGCATCGTGGTGGTCGGACAATCCCTCAGAGCAAGTGGAGAGCAAAAGAAATCCCTACATATCTTAATGTACAGTTCTTTCCTTGTCTTACTCCTTATGAAAGACTTCTCTAGCATCCACTTCTTGACGCACTTTAGGGCACAGTCCAGATACTGGGGGAGGTAGTCCTGCGTCCATCTCTTCCTCTTGAGACTGCCGCCTCGCACCCAAGATTTTGAAAAAGGCAATATTCAGTCCCTGACACTATTCACCCACAGGGAGCTGTTCTCTGAGTCCAGGCAACCAAAATTAACTTTTAGAAACATGGAGTCAAAGAACACCCTTGGATTTATCATATCCAGCCCACCCTCTCTCCTCTGTAGATACGTTATACCCCTCTTTATCAGGTTCAACCTGTTCCCCCATAACATTTGGAAGAACAGGCTAAAGAGCCTAGCCGAGAAAGATTCTGGCAAAGGGAAAATGACAGAGACATATAAGAAGACAGGGACCAGGTAAGTCTTCAACATTTTAACTCTTTCTCTATAGGTCAGCCTCCAGTTCTTCCATCACTGAACCTTTGCATTTCCGGCTTCCAATCTTTCTTCCCAATTTATCCTGGCGTTATCGTCCCTCTCAAATTTAACCCCTAAGATCCTAATATAGGTGGAGGCTTTCGCAAACTGTGGCAGATCAAACTCTGGAACAGAATGTAGTGTCCAGAAGACTTGACTCTTCTCAAGGTTGACCACAGACCCTGAGGCCTCCGAGTAACTTCTGATGGCTGCAGACAACATCTGCACCTCACGAGGCTGAGAAATCACCAGTCACATCATCCGCGTAGGCTACAACACTCAGAGGCAAGCAGTGGGGGACCGGCACCCCCTGAAAATCACACTCCAGCAGTGACCTCAGGAATGGGTCTAAGGCAAACACATACAGTAGTGGACTCAGTGGGCAACCCTGTCTCACCCCCGCCTCAACCCTGAATGTGTCACCCTGCCAACCATTGACCAGAGGAAAGCTCTCTGCCTCTCTAAACAAGGTTTTCAGCCAATCACTAAATTGTCCCGGAATACCGTACTTTGACAAAGTAGCCCATAGATACTCATGTTCTACTCTGTCAAAGGCTTCAACCTGGTCAAGACCAACAACATATCTCCCACACCTCAGAGCTTTACATCTCTCAAGCATCACCCTTATCGAGATGACTGCTCCAGAGATGTTCCGCCATTTTAATGTGCCGAACTGACAGCCTGCCAACAGTGCCCAGGACCAACAGACTAATCTAGAAAACAGGATTTTTGCCAGAATCTTCCTGTCGACATTCAAGAGGGCAATTGGCCTCCAGTTCTTGATGTCACCAGGCTCCTTACCTTTAGACAGCAGAATTAACGAGGATACCCTCAAGGACGGAGGCATCAGGTGGTTTTCTAGACAATTTTTGTACACGTCCACAAGGATTCGAGCTAAGTGGTCTCTGAATTTCTTATAAAATTTTGCTGTTATACCATTGGGACCTGTTGTCTTCTTCAGATGTAATTTATCAATGGCCACTTTAACCTCCTCCACCATTAATTCTGCTGTTAAAGGAGAAAAATCATAATCATTAGTATCGGTGCCTGGAGTTGCCTCCAAGAATTGAGTCATCTTCTCTTTATCCAAAACCTTCTCCTGAAATAAGTCAGTATAGTAAGATCTCACCACACCATGAGAGTCAATGAGACCTGTGACCACTTTGTTTGCCACACGCTCCCGGCAGTTCTCAAAGGGATCCGGTGACCCTAAGGAACCATAATCCCATTCAAGAACCAGGGAGGTGTACCTGTTGTACTGATACTGCCTCATCTCGGTCAATCCTTTGTTGGTCCCCCCCATCTGCCGAATACAGTGACTCCAATTCTTTCCGCAGCTTGAGATACTGGCTATACTTACTCTTCCCTCTTTTAACTGACAGTCTCTTTAAGAGGGATCTGATCTCTTCCTTGACATCCTCCCACCCGTCAGCCATGTTGTCTCTAGCTGATCTTCAAGAAGGGAGTGGATGCAGCTCTGGACATAGGCATCATCCAAGACAGTGGAGTTGAGTTTCCATAAGCCTCTCCCCACATCAGGGTGCTTGGTGGCTTCCAAACAAAAATATAAAGCCCGGTGGTCAGAATAAGGAACTACTTTTTCTCTCCTCACACCAATATTTTCCGAAGGATTTACCAAAGCTAAGTCTATGCGACTGCTTCTGCCAGCACAAGAATAGGTAAACTTTGGCTTTCTACCACCACACACAAACACATCGGACAGGCCAGCCTGAAAAATCATCCTGTGTAGGGCCTTAGAGTCTCTAGTAAGGGGTCTGCCAGTAGGTCTGTCACTTGGTGTCATAACAGCATTAAAATTCCCCGCCATAACCACAAGAACAGATGTGAACAGGTATGCCTTTAAAAAGGTCAATCCTCTCAGTCACTGTCTGGGGACCATAGATATTGATGAGCCGGAGCCTTCTACCTCGGATAGTAACCTCCAGGACTAGACACCTTCCCCTCGAAACCTCAGTTTTGTCTATGTATAGTCACATCACTGGTGTTAAACAGTATGGAGACCCCGGCATATGGTTCCACAGCCAGTGACCAGAAGGAAGGACCAGATCGCCATTCTCTCTCTGCCTCTCGTACAAGTTCCAAAGTATTTAGATGGGTCTCCTGCAAGAAGAAGACATCGGCATCCAAATACTTCAGATGTTTATACACACAATACCTTGTTCTCCTTACTTTCATACTATTCACATTACTTGAGATGACTTTAAGGTAGAAATCAGCCACCAGAGTAAGACATAGTACAAGAAACAGAGAGACTGACCCCATCATCATAAATCCGAGTCTGAGCCCTCCCGCTGACCACCACCAGTTTCCATGTTTGAATCATACTGTTGCTAGTCTTGAATGGGTCTCTTTTTTGAGGAAGGATCATCATTTGGGTCCCCATCATATTCAGCCATCATACGCTTTAACTCACTCTCCATTTCTGCTTCTGACTCGGACAAGACACTGAATCTATTGGTGGTCATTGTCCCATCTGGTCTACTGTCCACTTTCACCTTACTTGGCTTTTGGACAGTGGTCCACTCATCCTCAGGCTTACGGCTGGACTTATCTTTCTTTTTTCTTTTAGACTGTTTATTCTCCCCAGTGGTAGATGCTGGAGCAGAAGAAGAGGCAGCCTCTGAGTATACAGCCTGTGTGACCACCTCCATGTTCCCCTCAATGACATCTGACTGGGTTTGGGTTTGTACTGGATCACTATACAATATGTCCTGTTGAGGCTCTGGCCCTCTTGGCACTGACCCTGATAACAACGCGTCCTCCTCCATCGTCTGGAAAGTCTTTGCAGATGTTATGCCAGGCGTCAGGACAGTCCCTGTGGGGATGGCCAATCTTGCCACACAAATTAAATCTAATGACCTGGCAGTTGGCACTGACATAACCAAACTCCCCACACAGACTGCACTTCACCATGGTGCACGCACTCGCCAAGTGACCAGTCTTCCTACACTTAAAGCATTTCCTAGGCTGACCCGCATAGAAACACACATTCTTCTCCCAGCCAATGAAGAAAATATTGGGCAGATGTTGGGTAATATTTTGGTGCTGATGAAGCTTCACCAAGACCCTCCACCCCCCCAGTCCAGATACAGTCTTCATCCCTGGTCTTAGTGAGTTCAGACATAAGGTCACAATGTCTCCTCAGTCAAACTACAATGTCCTGGTGGGGAACCGACTCATTCCAGAAGATGATGGTGACATTAACGGTATCTGGCTTAGAAATAGGGATAAAACTAAACTAATTCTAGCCCTTTTCTTCTCTGAACTTTGTGAAGCTAGCCCAGAAACGGCCCAAGTCAGACATGAGCTTAAAACTGATGTCATAGCCCTGCCTGTCCGGGATGTTTATCATGGCCAGGATGTTGGATGGCAGGAAGACCATTTGCTTACATAGCAGCTCTCTGATGACGTACATCCTATCGGGCAGCTCTTCCTTGGCACCTCTGTGCCTGAACCTGACCATGCTCCTCCTCTTAAAAGCCTGGCCGGAATAACTGGTATTTGATGTAAATGATGATGAGCCACGGCTCCAGGCATTCCTAGAGGAGGTGTGATCAGGTCCACTATCCTGCCGTCCTTGTGTAGACTGCTGGCCTCCTGTACTGGGGGTTCTGGTACTGTCTGCGTAACTAATGGGGCGAACTCCTGTGCATTAGACTGTACTGCCCCCTCCCCACCATCAGTGTCACCAGCATTCACAGAGGGAACCACAGACTGGCCTGATTCCCCAGATGATCCCAGATCCCACACAGACTGTGGTGCACTCTCCCCTGACGCAGCATTATCACACACAGAGTCAGCAGTATTATCGCATAAAGCATTAGTAGTATTATTACACAGAGTATCAGCAATATCATCAGACACATGAATGTCCTCACAGTCCTCAGCAGTACAGTCCTGCACAGCAAAACCCTGAGGGCCCGGCTCAGTAATAAGAGTCTGATGTGCTGCTGCACCGCCACCTCCTGGTAGGAGTACAGAGTCTATCTGCACAGTGCTGCCCCCTGACGCTTGTGGTGACTGCACTCTACTACAGGGTTACCTTCTGGTAGATGTCCACCGTCCTCCTGCAGAGTACTGGATGATGGGACTTGTAGTGCCATGGTAGGGACTGCTGCTGGATGCTTGCTTCCCCTCTATACAAACTTCCTTCTTTAAAGGAGAAATTTGCTGGCTGCAGTAAAGGTCTTACACGGGGCTGCCGGACACCATCTTGGAAAGATTCAAAGCGCTGCTGGTTCCTGTATGTTTCACCAACTGGTCCCAGTTGTTCTAAGACAGAGTCCATCTCCTTTACAGAGTCAGCGAGCTGTATGGCCAGTGAGCTCAGCTTGCGGTCATGCAGCTCCTGGCGGTCAGGGTTTGCTGCCTTCAGTTTGTACATGCAGTCTATCTGTTTCTGAAGCTGCAGTTTCTCCATTCTCTGCACCAGTGCTGGGATCTCATCAGCCAGGCCGAGCTCAGGTGCGCTCTCTCCCCCTCTAGCAGACTGTCCATTGGTAGGTATTGCAGGCTATGGCCACTTACAGGTGTAGTAGTTGTTCCGCTTGTTTCCAGCCCAAGCCTCTGCACTGCTAGTGAAGACACTTGTGGCTTTGGACTTGCTGCGGCTGCCGTCACTGCGGTGGGTGCACAATCTCCAGATTGGAGACCGGCTCCCAGGTTTTTTCCAGTGGCTGCACCTTGACACTTTCCTGCTGTTCCACTTTTGGTCTCCTCCACACTTTTTGCAACTTTTTTGCCGCTGTTCCCAGATCTTGTACGGTCACTCTGTATCAGGACATTTTGTTGGATGTTTTGCTGTATCGTTTGCTTCTCCAAAGAAGTTCTCTGTCTGCATGGGGAAGGTGTGGGCTGCAATGGAGTCTGCTTCACCTCCTGCAAACTCTGCCTGGCCTCTTGCTTCTGAGTATTCCTGCACTGTGGTTTTTCCTTCAGGACGCTGCACATTCACACTGGTAGGTGGATTCATCACACTCTTACTGCTTCTTTCTTCTCTGCTGTTACTTTCTTTACATCCTGGCTTCTTGCTGCACTGGGACTGCTGACACCATGACTGGGACTGCTGAAAACATGACCGCTGACATTCTGCACATTCATCTTCTTCACTAGAATAACTTTGGGATTTTTATCCACAGGTTGAGAGGACTGGGAATTGTTTCCCAGATTAGGCCTTGGAGCCTGGGCCTTGCCTGGGGAGCATCCCTGCTCGGGTTGGCCCCTCCCTGGGCTAGCTCCAGACATGGGAGAGCTACTTAGTCACAACCTCTCAGCTAGGAGGCAGTATTATAGTAGTTATATTCTTGTACATAGGAGGCAGTATTATAGTAGCTATATTCTTGTACATAGGAGCAGTATTATAGCAGTTATATCTATGTACATAGGAGCAGTATTATAGTAGTTATATTCTTGTATATAGGAGCAGTATTATAGTAGTTATATTCTTGTACATAGGAGGCAGTATTATAGTAGTTATATTCTTGTACATAGGAGGCAGTATTATAGTAGCTATATTCTTGTACATAGGAAGCAGTATTATAGTAGTTATATTCCTGTACATAGGAGCAGTATTATAGTAGTTATATTCTTGTACATAGGAGCAGTATTATAGTAGTTATATTCTTGTACATAGGAGCAGTATTATAGTAGTTATATTCTTGTATATAGGAGCAGTATTATAGTAGTTATATCCTTGTACATAGGAGCAGTATTATAGTAGTTATATTCTTGTACATAAGAGCAGTATTATAGTAGTTATATTCTTGTACATAGGAGGCAGTATTATAGTAGTTATATTCTTGTACATAGTAGCAGTATTATAGTAGTTATATTCTTGTAGATAGGAGCAGTATTATAGTAGTTATATTCTTGTACATAGGAGCAGTATTATAGTAGTTATATTCTTGTACATAGGAGCAGTATTATAGTAGTTATATTCTTGTACATAGGAGCAGTATTATAGTAGTTATATTCTTGTACATAGGAGCAGTATTATAGTAGTTATATTCTTGTACATAGGAGCAGTATTATAGTAGTTATATTCTTGTACATAGGAGCAGTATTATAGTAGTTATATTCTTGTACATAGGAGCAGTATTATAGTAGTTATATTCTTGTACATAGGAGCAGTATTATAGTAGTTATATTCTTGTACATAGGAGCAGTATTATAGTAGTTATATTCTTGTACATAAGAGCAGTATTATAGTAGTTATATTCTTGTACATAGGAGGCAGTATTATAGTAGTTATATTCTTGTACATAGTAGCAGTATTATAGTAGTTATATTCTTGTAGATAGGAGCAGTATTATAGTAGTTATATTCTTGTACATAGGAGCAGTATTATAGTAGTTATATTCTTGTACATAGGAGGCAGTATTATAGTAGTTATATTCTTGTACATAAGAGCAGTATTATAGTAGTTATATTCTTGTACATAGGAGGCAGTATTATAGTAGTTATATTCTTGTACATAGTAGCAGTATTATAGTAGTTATATTCTTGTACATAGGAGCAGTATTATAGTAGTTATATTCTTGTACATAGGAGGGGTATTATAGTAGTTATATCCTTGTACATAGGAGCAGTATTATAGTAGTTATATTCTTGTACATAAGAGCAGTATTATAGTAGTTATATTCTTGTACATAGGAGGCAGTATTATAGTAGTTATATTCTTGTACATAGTAGCAGTATTATAGTAGTTATATTCTTGTACATAGGAGCAGTATTATAGTAGTTATATTCTTGTACATAGGAGCAGTATTATAGTAGTTATATTCTTGTACATAGGAGGCAGTATTATAGTAGTTATATTCTTGTACATAGGGGCAGTATTATAGTAGTTATATTCTTGTACATAGGAGGCAGTATTATAGTAGTTATATTCTTGTACATAGGAGGCAGTATTATAGTAGTTATATTCTTGTACATAGGAGGCAGTATTATAGTAGTTATATTCTTGTACATAGGAGCAGTATTATAGTAGTTATATTCTTGTACATAGGAGCAGTATTATAGTAGTTATATTCTTGTACATAGGAGGCAGTATTATAGTAGTTATATACTTGTACATAGGGGCAGTATTATAGTAGTTATATTCTTGTACATAGGAGCAGTATTATAGTAGTTATATTCTTGTACATAGGAGCAGTATTATAGTAGTTATATTCTTGTACATAGGAGCAATATTATAGTAGTTATATTCTTGTACATAGGAGGCAGTATTATAGTGGTTATATTCTTGTACATAGGAGCAGTATTATAGTAGTTATATTCTTGTACATAGGAGCAGTATTATAGTAGTTATATTCTTGTACATAGGAGGCAGTATTATAGTAGTTATATACTTGTACATAGGGGCAGTATTATAGTAGTTATATTCTTGTACATAGGAGCAGTATTATAGTAGTTATATTCTTGTACATAGGAGCAGTATTATAGTAGTTATATTCTTGTACATAGGAGCAATATTATAGTAGTTATATTCTTGTACATAGGAGGCAGTATTATAGTGGTTATATTCTTGTACATAGGAGCAGTATTATAGTAGTTATATTCTTCTCCTGCCCAGTGCTTCTTGACTAACTCATATGGACAGGATCCACAGCATGCTTCTTATAAGGGCTTATGTACACGACTGTATATTGGGTCTACAGCCTGTCCACATGTTTTGCAGATTGCACATGGACCCATTCATTTCTGTGGCTCCGCAAAAAAATGCAGACAGAACACGAATGTCTTTTATGTGCTCTCCGCATTTGTGTCAGTTCGGTAAATTATAGAACCTGTCCTATTCCTTTTTGTGGAGTTTCTACAAAGAAGTGGCATCCACACAGACAGTATCCATATTTGGAAGATCCAGCGGCGGACTGTTAACATAAAGAGGCCTAAAAGTGGCCCCATGTTGTAGGCGGGTCAAAAATGACAGAAGGAGGGACAACACAATTAGGCAGGGCCAACAGATGTAGGCGGGCGCAGCAATATCACGGTACAGCCCAAAGTCCCGCCCAGCAGAGCCAAATAGCACAGTGCAGCACAAAATACTGCCACACTCACCGCAGTACTCATCTCCAACACCATCCTGAGGGGGTGGCACAGTTGAATTTGGGAGAGCACCTAGGGGTTCT
This sequence comes from Bufo bufo, assembly GCF_905171765.1. Lineage (NCBI taxonomy): Eukaryota > Metazoa > Chordata > Amphibia > Anura > Bufonidae > Bufo > Bufo bufo. The sequence goes on from NC_053395.1 coordinate 23,585,303, forward strand.
GACCAGTTGCATAAGTACTTAATGCTCTTAGTATTAATTAATGCTGAGAGCATTAGATTGTTAATGGCAGCCATGAGGAGGGCTCAGGCAGCCCCCTGGGCATTGGCCCACTGGGAAATTTCCTTGTAGGGTCTATGGCCAATCAGCCCCAGGGCAGATCTGCTGTTTGCGGACCGCAAAATGGATACACTTCTGTGCATGCGGCTGGACAGAGAAAGTAACACTGGTTATGAACCCACCCGATACTTATAAACATATTGAGCTGCTCGTAACTAGAGATTATGGAGCCTGCTCAGGTGATTTTTCTCAGCCGACTGTCTAAGCGCCCATGCACATGACTGTTGGATGTTTTGCGGTCTACAAATTGCGGATCCGCAAAACACGGATACCGGCCGTTTGCATTCCGCATTTTGCAGAACGGAACGGCTGTCCCCTAATAGAACAATCCTATTCTTGTCCGGAACGCGGACAATAATAGGACATTTTATTTTTTGCGGAATGGACATGGAATGCGCGCAGAGTCATTTCCACCCCATACAAGCCGGAAAAAAAAACATAACGGACGCAGAAAAAAAAATGTTTGTGTGCGTGAGCCCTAATAGTGATGAACCGTATGGCATGGGCGGTATTTCTATATAAGAATACAAGGAATAAGATGAATATGAAATGTTCCGAGGAGGGGGCGTCTGATCTTCTCTGTCCGGAATCATTATGGACCGTACTGTATATTAGTCACTATCAATACTTGGATCTATTGCTCTTGGCTCTCCTCGATGTTCGTTCTCTGTCTGCACTTCAGCACCATGGTTCCTGGTGGCAGCTGCCCCGTCACCTGTTCGCGCTCAGACAGCGCAGCTGTGCCAGTCACCATCCCTGTGATTTCAGAGCATCCAGCGCTGGAAAAACAAAACTCATCACATTTGTGCTGCGTGCTCCAGCTGCCCTCTTCCTCTTCCAAGTAGCATTCTGCCTGCATACATTACACGATGGGTTCTACCGCTAAACCGTACTCTGCAAAAGGCCATACAGCGCTTGTTCTGTAACACTGCCTTTCAACCTGTGGTAACCAGGAGGTGAAGGGATGCTCAGGACTGCCCTTCATCCAGCAATTTTCCATTGCTGGTTGCTAGGACCTCTCCACGTTCAACTGTATCGCCGTCTTATGGGACGAGGACCTGTCCTTAGGAAAGGTAATCCGTATCAGATTGGCAGGGGTCTGACTCCTGGCACACCTGCCATTTAGCTGTTGCAGGAGGTGCCATGCACTGAAACAGCACAGCAACATACACTAAGTAGTGGTTGTGACTGGTTACAGCAGCACAGCTCCATACAGCGTGTACTGGTTGTCACTGGTTACTGCACCGCACTGCCATACACTAAGTAGTGGTTGTGAATGGTTACTGCAGTACAGCTCCATACAGCGTGTAGTGGTTGTCACTGGTTACAGCCGCGCACCTCCATACACTAAGTATTGGTCGTGACTGGTTACTGCACCGCACTGCCATACACTGTGTAGTGGTCGTGACTGGTTACTGCACCGCACTGCCATACACTAAGTAGTGGTTGTGACTGGTTACAGCAGCACAGCTCCATACAGCGTGTACTGGTTGTCACTGGTTACTGCACCGCACTGCCATACACTAAGTAGTGGTTGTGACTGGTTACAGCAGCACAGCTCCATACAGCGTGTACTGGTTGTCACTGGTTACTGCACCGCACTGCCATACACTAAGTAGTGGTTGTGAATGGTTACTGCAGTACAGCTCCATACAGCGTGTAGTGGTTGTCACTGGTTACAGCCGCGCACCTCCATACACTAAGTAGTGGTCGTGACTGGTTACTGCAGCGGACTGCCATACACTAAGTAGTGGTCGTGACTGGTTACTGCACCGCACTGCCATACACTGAGTAGTGGTTGTCACTGCTTACAGCAGCGCACTGCCATACACTAAGTATTGGTCGTGACTGGTTACTGCACCGCACTGCCATACACTGTGTAGTGGTCGTGACTGGTTACTGCACCGCACTGCCATACACTGAGTAGTGGTCGTGACTGGTTACTGCAGCGCAGCTCCATACAGCGTGTAGTGGTTATCACTGGTTACAGCAGCGGACTGCCATACACTAAGTAGTGGTTGTGACTGGTTACAGCAGCACAGCTCCATACAGCGTGTACTGGTTGTCACTGGTTACTGCAGCACAGTGCCATACACTAAGTAGTGGTTGTGACTGGTTACAGCAGCGCAGCTCCATACAGCGTGTAGTGGTTGTCACTGGTTACTGCACCGCACTGCCATACACTAAGTAGTGGTTGTGAATGGTTACTGCAGTACAGCTCCATACAGCGTGTAGTGGTTGTCACTGGTTACAGCCGCGCACCTCCATACACTAAGTAGTGGTCGTGACTGGTTACTGCACCGCACTGCCATACACTGTGTAGTGGTCGTGACTGGTTACTGCACCGCACTGCCATACACTGAGTAGTGGTCGTGACTGGTTACTGCAGCGCAGCTCCATACAGCGTGTAGTGGTTGTCACTGGTTACAGCAGCGGACTGCCATACACTAAGTAGTGGTCGTAACTGGTTACTGCACCGCATTGCCATACACTGTGTAGTGGTCGTGACTGGTTACTGCACCGCATTGCCATACACTGTGTGGTGGTTATGACTGGTTACTGCACCGCACTGCCATACACTGAGTAGTGGTCGTTACTGGTTACTGCAGCGCAGCTCCATACAGCGTGTAGTGGTTGTCACTGGTTACAGCAGCGGACTGCCATACACTAAGTAGTGGTCGTAACTGGTTACTGCACCGCATTGCCATACACTGTGTAGTGGTCGTGACTGGTTACTGCACCGCATTGCCATACACTGTGTAGTGGTTATGACTGGTTACTGCACCGCACTGCCATACACTGAGTAGTGGTCGTGACTGGTTACTGCAGCGCAGCTCCATACAGCGTGTAGTGGTTGTCACTGGTTACAGCAGCGGACTGCCATACACTAAGTAGTGGTCGTAACTGGTTACTGCACCGCATTGCCATACACTGTGTAGTGGTCGTGACTGGTTACTGCACCGCACTGCCATACACTGAGTAGTGGTCGTGACTGGTTACTGCAGCGCAGCTCCATACAGCGTGTAGTGGTTGTCACTGGTTACAGCAGCGGACTGCCATACACTAAGTAGTGGTCGTAACTGGTTACTGCACCGCATTGCCATACACTGAGTAGTGGTTGTGACTGGTTACTGCACCGCACTGCCATACACTGAGTAGTGGTTGTGACTGGTTACTGCAGCGCACTGCCATACACTGTGTAGTGGTTGTGACTGGTTACTGCACCGCACTGCCATACACTGAGTAGTGGTGTACTCCTATGGATTTAAAGGCTGGAGACAACTACTTTATAGTCTAGGACTCTTGTAATGTGACCAGTTGAGGTGGAATTTTGGTGCATTTTCCCTTTAAATCCTCCTCATTATGATTTGCTGGGCTCGCCCCTGACACGCTCATAAGTTTTCTGGGTGTTTGTCGGTCTACCTGGACACATGATTCATACAAGATGTGAGTCCTGCTCGCTGGCTGCGGCTGCCTGAGCTCTGCAGGGATCCACATAAGCCATTAGATAATTGTCCCTCTGCCAACGACCAGGCTTCCACCTCATGGCGGGCCTCATACTGACAAACCCTCAGCACCCGTGTGTGCCAGGATACGGGAAATCTATCCCTGTGTTTATTCTAACACAAATGTGGGATGGCACTGGGCCAGAGTAAAAGCCTGACTACACAACGCGGCATTAACCGCGCCCGCTGCCTGCCGCCACCTACGTCTTGTACATATAGGAGACGCGAGGTCAGGAATCGTGGAAAGCAGTGAGGTCATTACATGGTGACTTTGGGTGAGGTGGTGGGTTTGTACCTGAATGGGACCATTAATATATCTTTATCTCAATTTTTCTGATACAGAGTTGCCAACTGTTACAGCAGTGGATGTGGAACCACCGTGTCAACCAACAGATTTGGCTTAGTCGCCTGATTTGTACCCCTTAACTCCTATATAGAGATCTGGACTTCGCTGCACAGGAACCACCAGGCCACTGGCTCCTGGAGTAGTCCCGGCGTGGTTGACAGCTGACCCACAGGGGAGCACCAAATGGTCAGGCTAAACCATAGTCAAGGCAGACAGAGTTCATGAAATATGGGAAAACGGTCCAAGGGCAGGGCAGGCAGTGAAGGACAAATACAGAGGTCAGGCTCAGGTCTGAGAAGGCAGCAGATAGTCAGAATTCAGGAATCGGGCAGAGGTCAGTACAGGGGCAGACAAACAGATACAGTGCACATTAGCAGGAACTAGTAAGTTAGGAAATGTATTACTGAGGCAACTTCCCACAGGGGAAAGTGCCTTAAAACAAACAGGGATGCCAGCCAAGATCAGGGTGTGTGAGCTGGGCCTTTAAAAGCAGGGGAGCACCTGCACGTGCCCTGCAGAGGGCTAGCTGGAAAGCGCGCACCACAGCATGCAAAAGAAGACACCACATGGGATTATGGCAGTTAGGCCTGCTTCTGGTAGGCAGAGGAGGGCCCCACCGCCAGAACAAAATCTAGGAGGCCACAGAGTGAGTTCTGCAGTGCCTGTGCCCACCCCAGATAGCAGAGCGGCAACAGGCATGGAGCATTGCTTTAAAACCAACCCTTTCCCTCCTGACATATACAAAGAGTTACATGATAAAATTCTCTCGGCCTCCGGTCATCACTAGAGGGAGCTCACTGCCTACTGTTTATACATTGAACTCAGCAATAACACATTGTGCAGTAAACTCCCTCTAGTGGTTGCTGCAGGCAGACAGAAGTTTATCATTTAACTCTATGTCCATGCAGGAGGTTTGGAGCTTTGTATCAGGAAAAATATATGCCCTGACCACTATAAATATACAGTTGGCTCCCAAACTTTCTTTCGGCCGACATCCCTACTATTATCATGGGTGACTTCAACATCCCTATTGACACCTGCCACTCAGCCGCCTCTAAACTCCTGTCACTCTCTTCCTCCTTCGGCCTATCACGGTGGTCTTCAGCTCCCACCCACAGAGATGGTCACACTCTGGATCTTATCTTTACTCACCTCTGCTTCCTATCTAACCTTTCTAATTCGCCTCTCCCCCTATCCGACCACAGCCTACTCACCTTCTCTTCACTGGTCTCTTCTGCTGCTCCCCCCGGTCTGCAAACTAACATGCCCCGGAAGGAACCTTAAACATCTCGACTTTCGCTTGCTTTCTGACTCTCTTCTCCCACTCTCTGCCATTTGTTTTCTCCAGGACCCAGGTGCTGCCACCACCCTATATAACACCACAATAAGTACAGCTCTGAACATTGTTGTCCCCCTCACACACATTAAAACCCGAAAAATCAACCCTGGCACACCAACCTGACCAAAAAACTCAGACAAGCTTCCAGGGCTGCAGAACGGTGATGGAAGAAATCCCATTCTAAGGATCACTTCACCGCATACAAGCAATCCCCCCTCATATTCAAATCCTCACTCGCTGTTGCTAAACAGGCCTACTTCTCATCTCTCCTATCTTCCCTCTCCCACAGCCCTAAACAACGTTTTAACACTTTTAACTCCCCTCTCCGTCCCCCAGCGCCCCCACCCACTCCTCTCATCTAAGCTTAGGACTTTGCCACATACTTAAAACAAAAGATCGTCAACATAAACTTCAGTGCACAGTCCCCACAGAACCTCCACACAACTGCTCGGTCCTCTTCTCCCAAAACCTGCTTCTCCACCATTACAGAAGAAAAACTCTCCACTCTACTCGCCAGATCACATCTCACCACCTGTGCACTTGACCCAGTCCCATCCCACCTCATCCCTAACCTCACCACCAGTGTTTGTCCCAAACCTAACTCATCTCTTCAACCTATCACTAACCTCTGGTGTCTTCCCCTCTGCTTTTAAACATGCTACCATTACACCCATGCTCAAAAAGCCTTCACTTGACCCATCTGCTTTATCCAGTTATCGCCCCATATCGCTTCTTCCATTTGCCTCAAAGCTACTTGAGCAACATGTCCATTCTGAACTGTCCTCTCACCTCTCCTCCTGCTCCCTCTTTGACCGCCTACAATCTGGCTTCTGACCCCACCACTCAACTGAGACTGCCCTCACCAAAGTCACCAATGACCTACTAACAGCCCAAACCAGAAAACAGTACTCTCTCATCCTTCTCCTTAACCTGTCTTCTGCCTTTGACACTGTTGACCACTCTCTTCTGTTACAAACTCTCTCATCTCTTGGCATCGCTGACCTGGCCCTCTCCTGGATCACATCATACCTCACAGAACAGACATTTAGCGTCTCCCACTCTCACACCACCTCCTCGTCTCATTCCCTCTCTGTTGGTGTCCCACAAGGCTCTGTCCTAGGACCCCTGCTCTTCTCTATCTACACCCTCGGCCTGGGACATCTCATAGAGTCCCATGGCTTTCAGTATCACTCTAATGCTGACGACACACAAATCTACCTCTCTGTCCCAGACATCACCACCCTACTATCCAGAATCCCACAATGCCTATCTTCCATATCCTTCTTCTTCTCCTTTCACTTTCTAAAACTTAACATGGTTAAAACAGAATTCATCCTCTTTTCCCCATCCTGCTCAACCCCCCCCCCCCCCCCCCAACAGACCTATCTATCACGATCAATGGCTGCGCACTCTCCCCGATCAGCCAAGTCCGCTGCCTTGGAGTGACCTTGGATTCTGCCATCTCCTTCCGACCGCACATCCAAGCCCTTTCCACCACCTGCCGCCTCCAACTCAAAAACATCTCCCACATCCGCACTTTCCTCAACTTTGAGTCTGAAAAACTAATTGTACATGCCCTCATCATCTCCCGCCTAGACTACTGCAACATCCTCCTCTGTGGCCTTCCATCTAGCACCCCCGCATCCCTCCAATCTATCCTCAACTCTGCTGCCCGACTTATCCACCTCCCACCCTATTACTCCTCTGCCTCTCCCCTCTGCCAATCCCTTCACTGGCTCCCCATTGCCCAACTAATTCAGTTTAAAGTACTAACAAATACATACAAGGCCGTCCACAACCTGTCCCCCCCTACATCTCTGAGCTGCTTTCCCGATACATCCCCACACGCACTCTCCGATCCTCACAAGACCTCCTTCTCTCCTCTTATCACCTCTTCCCACAAACACCTCCAAGATTTCTCCCGTGCATCCCCCACACTCTGGTACTCGCTACCCCAACATATCAGACTCTCACCTACAGTGGAATCCTTCAAAAGAAACCTGAAAACCCACCTCTTCAGACAAGCCTACAACCAGTGACCCTGCTGCCTCTATACCGCCATGACCAGCTTCACCCGCACCTACTGTGTCCTTCTCCCATACCATGTAGATTGTAAGCCCTCACGGGCAGGGCCCTCTCTCCTTCTGTACAAGTCTGTAACTCGTCCTGTTCCTGCTTAGTGCAATTGTCTGTATTATGTATGTGCACCGCTTATCATATGTACAGCGCTATGGAATGAATGGGGCTTTAATAATAAATAATAATATTATAGTAGACCTCCCTGAAGACAGAGTACAGATCCACACGTACATCTTACACCCCATTCACTGCAGTATAGCAGTGCCAGCCAACTGTTCCAAGCTTCTGAGAGGCCATACTGGATAAGTCAGGGCATCAGTGTAGTGGGTTTCAGTACACCCTATGTAGCAGAGCTGGGATGTAGTTACAGTTGTCATTCAGGAATCTGGAAAAGCTGGGTGTCTACTCCTGGAGCAGAATCATATGAAATCAAAACTGAAGAAAACCTGTGCAGCGGGCATCCATGTGTTCTGCTGTGCACGGCCGGGTCCACCCCAGCCCCGCCACGTGCCTATCGCCCTGATGTGGTAGAGGGTGAGGCCTGATAAGACGAGAGGAAATCTGAGAGGATGGTGTTAGGCAGAGCTGTAGCAGCGGAGCTGATAAGATCCCGGCACACCATCAGTCCAACCACTGTCAGGAGCTCGGCCCCAGCGCCGGCCTCAGCCACACAATCACAGGATGATAGGATTTTCCCTATGGTCTTACAACTATCTGCTCTTCATTATTTAATCAAAGTCCTGGAGATGTGGAAGAAAGACCAGATGTGGAGGCCACTCACCCTACAAAACCCCCAAGTCCTGGACTGATCACATCTGTGACATTCTGTTCGGCCATTTCTAAATTATTTCTGTTGCTGGGAAAGCTGGCTGACAGCAAATTACCCAGCTTTCCCAGCAACTCGTGGGTTATACATCGCCAGCCCCCATGAACCAGGCAGATTTACCAGTAAAAGCTCTAGGAAATGGTAACAATCCAGCGGCGGAACAACCACAATAGCCGTCATGATGGCTCCTATGTGGCCTAGCGCCTCAGGGGTTCGGGTGCCCAACTCACACCACAATGTCCCGACACCAACCAGATGGGGTCCAGTAATCTACTGGTCTGGTTTGAGGAACTGAAAATTTAGGCTCGTGGTCTGGGGTCTAAATGGATTTTGGTCTGGGGGTCTGATAATTTCTCAAACCTGGTCTGGTGTGTGAATGAATTTAGGTTCTGCTCTGTGGTCTGATTTTAATGTAGCGGTCTGTATGAATTTAAGGACCTGGGGTCTGAATCAATTTAGGGGTCTGATCTGGGGTCTTTATAAATATACGGGTCTGCTCTGAGGTCTGAATGAATATAGGGATCTGCATGAATTTTCAAGTGTGGTCTTAATGTCTGATTTAATTTAGGGATCTTGTATGAAGTCTGGTGGGGTCTGGTCTGGGTATGAATGAATTTTGGAGTTGAGTCTGAATTCATTCAGGGCCTGCTCTGGGGTCTGAAAGAATTTAGGGGTCTGATCTGGGCTCTGAATTAATTTAGAATCTGGTCTAGGGTCTGAATGAATTTCTGGATCTGGTTTAGGGTCTGAATTAATTTAGTGGTTCCTGCTCGGAAGGGGGGCAATCAAAACTTTACTATGGGCCCAGCCACTTCCTGTTAGACCCCTGTAACAATATAATGGTGGTCACCCAGCTTTCCTAGTGGCTGTAGTACCCTATTACGCAGAGGTTGGGGAGTTGGAGATGTATCCTCACCCAACTCAGCAGATTAGCAATTTAGAAAGGCTGAATAACAACCTCTGTAATGTCCTGAGTTACGAATATTGCTCCCCCCCCCCCCCCCCTCATGTCAACCTCACAAGGATCCAGGAAGCAGAGATATGAGGAGCTATTTGATGAGGCCAAAGGAAATCCACTTCTGAATCCTTGAACCTACAGAACCTCAAGTCTGCTGATCAGAGAAAGAAAAAGATAACCTCAGTGTTCTCCATGTCCCCGGCAGGTGTATGGAGTGAGGACCTTGGCAAACAGCGCCTCATATCTCAGCTTTGTAGAATACCATGACTATTTCTCATGTGAGCATAACATGGAGGCATTGCATTCAACTCTACTTATTGGAGAACTGGATATGTGTTCCTCCAGCTTCCCAAAAAACATGAGTATATGGTAGGTCACATTTCTGGTCCAGTTGGGGGCGCACCGCCAGTTTTTTTTTTGGGCAAATTTTTGCAAGACTGGAACAGCCCTTTAAGGCAGTGACATTCAATATGAAGCCCTCCAGCTGTTATGAAACTACATTTCCCAGCATGCCCTAATATCCCATTCATAATAGCATGATTTAAAGGGGAAATCCACCTAAAAATCTGCGGACAAGAATAGGACATGTTCTATTTTCTTTCGGGAGCCGCGGACCGGAAGATGCGCTCCGGAAATGCGGATGCGGACAGCACACTGTGTGTTGTCCACATCCATTCCTGCCCCATAGAGAATGAATGCTGGAGACCACTGATTTATGATGGCAATGTATTAATGAAGGGGAGTGATTGAGGTCATAGGAATATATTAGGGAATTTCCCTATAAGCAGTTCCCTAATATGCAAGTAAAGCTTCCCTGAAGACTAGGACTTCTGCTTGAACCCCGGGGTGGAGAGCCAGGGGCTCCGAGCGAGGGTCCGTGATTGACATCGCTGGATTCCCAGTCTCTGGCTCGAGTTGGCAGCTTGGCCCGAAAGACCAGGAGGCATCGCACAAAGAGAAGCTTATCGAGCGCCAGGCACCTGATACTGGGGCGAGCGTAGCTGTGCTGGACTGGAGCTCAGCAGAATAATCACTTGGCTGCTGTGTAAAGCCCTTTCTTGTAGTCTGGCCAGCAGCCCCGGGGTTAATGGTCTTATAGAAATGGCGATGGCGACAGCTGCACTTGAAGCTTTTGCACAGGATGAACTCATGAACAACTGCTGGGAATAACTTTATGCTAGAGCAGCCGCCTGCAATTAAGGGTAAGTGCGGGCCGCCTCCCTGAACCGGGGTGTCTACAGGGCAGGGGTGTGATGTTACCCACATGACTGCCAATGGGCAAATCAACAATCACGGGGGTGCACCCACCAGAAGCCTCTGTACTCCAGTGACCACCTGGACTCTTTCAAAATTTCCATTAGTCTTATGTTAGTGTGCGGAGAGCAGCATCCCTTTAAGGGGTAATCCCATCTCATACCCCACAGCATATCATAGACGCAGGTCCCACATCTCTAGAACAGGCCTTTCTTTGACCTCATCTCACCTGAATGCAATGGCCAGAGATGGTTGAGACTATGTGCAGTACCCCCAGAACAGAGTACTTACAAATTGGTTTTGCTTTGATGGTATTTAATCTGTTAATTTTTGGTATTACGCTTTGTTTGTAATCCTAAAAAGCTGTCTGTTTAGTTAAATATGCCCTGACTCAGCAGAGGGAATTAGCTTTCGCCTCTGAGGGAGGTGCTCTCTAGTCAGGATTGTATCAGCCACTTCAGTTTTACCTCTGCCTGTGATAGGGGCAGATGCTAGTTCAGCTTCAGGAAAAACATCATTCCTGTTGAGAGAACAATCCTTGAAGAAAAGCTGGAGAAGACATTCATAGCCTGTCCAGGATGACAATCCGGTGACCGCAGATTTCCCTCTGTTTCATAAGGACTGCTAAACCAGTTTTACAGCGTGGGGACCGCAGCAAACAGAGCCTCATATCTCGGCTTTCTAGAAACCTGTTAATATGAGGTCATTTTCAGTTAGGTTTTGATGGACAGGCTTCAAAGGTTATGGACACCTTTGAGAGCGTTTTTTTTTTTATAGTTTCATTTTACCTGTTTTGGGCTAAAAATAATTTTTCTATTGGTTTTTATAAAAAAAAAAAAGTTCAGCCATTTGTGAGACACAGGGGTTAAAAGTCAGTCTGTTTGCAAGCTGCCACTTTCTGTTTTCTTTGAATTCCATCATCGGCTCATGTGTAGCGCTTATCTCCTGACTTCATAAACGCTTATTTAAGACATGTCTATCAGTTTGATAAGAATTGAGCTATAATGAGTCTTTATGAGGTCAGGAGATCAGAGATAAAAGCTACACATGAGCTTTCAGATGACGGGATTGAAAGAAAATAGACAGATTTTCAACCCCTGTAGCTCAGAAACAGCTGAACATTTTTAATTAAAGACCAATTGAATGAGTAAAATGTGATCATAAAAATAATTGCCCCTGGAGGCGCACATAGCCTTTAAATACAGAGCATAGCCCCAAGGGTTTGAAGATAAAGACACGACAACCTCAGCAGTGACGGCAATCAGGTTTTCCTGTTGTCGGAGATGTTTCTGTTGCGAAGCATCTGGGTTTGGAGTATTTGTGACATATCTCCCATTGCATGAGAAACTGGCAAGAATAGAAGAAGGCAACAGTGCCCCCTAGCTTCCGGACACCATATTTATAGATTTTGTCCTCCTTTTTTGCCATAATAAAGGAATTTTATCAAAAAATAGCGTACTTTTGGATCGCGCCTCAGCTGTCGCTACTGATACAATTGAGAGAATTTTACAAAACCGGGAGGGTGGGATATGGGGATATGTGCTGAAGTACGGGGCCAGCTGTTAACCCTCTAAGTGCCATGACGTGACCTGAGGAATGTGAGGGGGGCTTACAAAGGAGCGTCACATGTTGTGATGCAAGAAGCCTGTCACACGGAATGTACAGACAAGGCCCATTTAGCAGCATGAAATCAGGCGTGTAACGGGCAGTGACGTGTGTGCGACACAAGTTCTCCCCAGCGATCGCTTCACCTGTTGCCGACAGGGGAAAGTTTCCCTCCATTTTTATTTGACGGCCAGATGTCCAGTGTGTGCGGGAAAGCCTGAAATAAAAAGGTAATGAAAATAAGTTCGTAAATGTTCATGTACATTCTAAAGTACTGGTCTAGCGACATATTAAAGGAGTCCTCCGGGGATAAATTGTAATAATCACAGCATAATAAAATATCCTGCAGCTTTCTAATATATGTTGTGTTTTAATTCCTCATCACTGTACAGATCTCTGCTTGCTGTCAGCAAATAGGAACATTCTTGTTTATGCTATAGAGGCTGAACCCCCATTGATCTAATCCTTACAGTGGTGGGTTTGCTACGATTATATCCACCATCAACAATCCTCTGTGAGCTGAATGGTATGAATGTTTTATCTGCACTGATACACTGTAGCAAAGTGGACAGGAGAGAGATTTGTGCTGATTAACACAGATACATCACAGTCACCATTATTGTTGTAGGATTCCCTGGCATAACTCCTAAGCAAGAGCATAACCGGTAACCACGGGCCCCACTCCTCCATGACCAGGGTCAGCAGGAAGCTCAGAATTTTCTTAGGATTATTTTGTTCTCCCTTATGCACAGGGATAATGCACACAGTGATGTCACAGTACAGTGGTAATGCACACAGTGATGTCACAGTACAGGGGTAATGCACACGGTGATGTTACAGTACAGGGGTAATGCACACAGTGATGTCACAGTACAGGGATAATGCGCACAGTGATGTCACAGTACAGGGGTAATGCACACAGTGATGTCACAGTACAGGGGTAATGCGCACAGTGATGTCACAGTACAGGGATAATGCGCACAGTGATGTCACAGTACAGAGGTAATGCATATAGTGATGTCACAGTACAGGGGTAATGCGCACACTGATGTCACAGTACCGGGGTAATGCGCACAGTGATGTCACAGTACATGGGTAATGCGCACAGTGATGTCACAGTACAGAGGTAATGCGCACAGTGATGTCACAGTACAGGGGTAATGCGCACAGTGATGTCACAGTACAGGGGTAATGCATATAGTGATGTCACAGTACAGAGGTAATGCATATAGTGATGTCACAGTACAGGGGTAATGCGCACACTGATGTCACAGTACAGGGGTAATGCGCACAGTGATGTCACAGTACAGGGGTAATGCGCACAGTGATGTCACAGTACAGAGGTAATGCATATAGTGATGTCACAGTACAGGGGTAATGCGCACACTGATGTCACAGTACAGGGGTAATGCGCACACTGATGTCACAGTACAGGGGTAATGCGCACAGTGATGTCACAGTACAGGGATAATGCGCACAGTGATGTCACAGTACAGTGGTAATGCGCACAGTGATGTCACAGTACAGGGGTAATGCGCACAGTGATGTCACAGTACAGGGATAATGCGCACAGTGATGTCACAGTACAGGGATAATGCGCACAGTGATGTCACAGTACAGGGGTAATGCGCACAGTGATGTCACAGTACAGGGATAATGCGCACAGTGATGTCACAGTACAGGGGTAATGCGCACAGTGATGTCACAGTACAGGGATAATGCGCACAGTGATGTCACAGTACAGGGGTAATGCGCACAGTGATGTCACAGTACAGGGATAATGCGCACAGTGATGTCACAGTACAGGGATAATGCGCACAGTGATGTCACAGTACAGTGGTAATGCGCACAGTGATGTCACAGTACAGGGGTAATGCGCACAGTGATGTCACAGTACAGGGATAATGCGTACAGTGATGTCACAGTACAGGGGTAATGCGCACAGTGATGTCACAGTACAGGGATAATATACACAGTGATGTCACAGTACAGGGGTAATGCGCACAGTGATGTCACAGTACAGGGATAATATACACAGTGATGTCACAGTACAGGGGTAATGCGCACAGTGATGTCACAGTACAGGGATAATAAACACAGTGATGTCACAGTACAGGGATAATGCGCACAGTGATGTCACAGTACAGGGGTAATGCGCACAGTGATGTCACAGTACAGGGATAATGCGCACAGTGATGTCACAGTACAGGGGTAATGCGCACAGTGATGTCACAGTACAGGGATAATATACACAGTGATGTCACAGTACAGGGGTAATGCGCACAGTGATATCATAGCTCAGGAATAATGCACACAGCAGGGGTAACCATTAGGCTCCATAGTAAATCATAGAACTGGGCAAATTGAACATTTCTCTACCCCCTTCGGTAATCTATAGTCATCATTAGTTGCATCTCATGTCTGTGTGAATGGACCCCCGTAGTTGTTGGGCCCCCTAGCATCTGCTATGCCGGATACCCTGGTAGTTATACTCGTGCTTCCAATTAAAGGGGTATTTTAATTCCACTATGGGGGCACCGTCTACTGACTTTGCTATATATTCAGTCATTATGAATCATTTGGTAGAAATGTTAGAAAATGTTTATAATGCCGACCATCTTAGTCACCTGTCAGAAGTGACAGCCACCACAACTGTGTGACAGCTCAGAGGGGGAATGCATGCAATGTTAATGAGCGAGCAGAACTGTTCTGGTCTATTATACAGTGCAGCCCCTGCGGCGGTAACAGCTGCCGACAGACACCTGCGGATCACGCCTGACACCTGCTGGACACTGTAGGTAATGCAGATCCACCGCTGGAGTTAGGGGACCCACAATGCACAGATGTCTCTCTGGGGCTAAAGACATGACAACTTCTCTCCTATAGGACGATCAGACGGCTACACAATGAATATGGATTATGGCACCTGTGGCTGTGATGGCATGTTGGGAGTTGTAGTCTTGACGCAGCTGGAGACCTTCAGGGTGGAAGCCAGTGAGACAGCCAATAATGATGCACTAATGTACATTGTCCCGGGACATTGCAATATACTTGTGTTTCAGTTCTTTGCCATCTTCTCTGCGTGCTGTCAGTGAACAGAGGATTAAAACCTGTCTTGACCATGTCCCACTTACACAGTTGCAGAGTTCTTGAGAGCCTTGTGAACCATGCACCCGTGTCAGCTGGACATGGTCGGCCTCTGAATATCAGCTAGAGTCTCCATTCACTTAAAGCAAGCAGAGGTCTTGGAAATACTGCAGAATTGAAGCATAAAGTATATTAGAAAGTTGCAGACATTTTCATGGCGCAATGAATCCTGTGGACATACCGTCACAAACTGCTTGCTGTGATAATATAACCTCTTGTCATGGATGGGTAAACTCCCACTCAGCCGTCACTTTAATCAATGGTTCTGCTCAAGACACATCCATTATACAAGCGATTCCCCGAGACTGGACAAATGGTAGTCCCAACTAAAGTAGACCCCATTGTATGGGGCCGACAGGACAGGGTGCAAGGCTTCTTAAACTAGACACACTTGCAAAAAGAGACTTGCTGGTTGCCACCACTAGAGGGAGCTAGCAGCATATGGAGTCATATAGCCCATTTTTTTTAAGTATGTAGTGAGCTCCCTCTAGTGGCAGCTTCACAGAGTCTGAATTTTAATGAATCCTATCATCCACTCTTCATTTGGATTGAATTTGCAAACTGCTTCTCCCTTAACTTAATTCTTAAAGGGGTGGTCTAATCAAAAGACAGCCCCTTCCATACTGCCACGGGGGTCAGCTGATCATTGCTGGGGAAGCTTTCTACGCCAGCAATGTACTATGAGATGGTGGCTCCCGAGAACAGAAGCATTCACTCGACCAGGGATGGGGGGGGGGGGGGGGACCTGGATATACCCTAATAAGGTTCATGTTTTCATGACATAACCCCTTTAAAATATTTATCTCACAGACTGGATGCAATTGTAACAAGCCCGCAGCTGTGAAAAGCATTCGATATGAATGTTTCCTTTTACTGACAGCAAGCAGAATTCTTAAAAAACAATTGCAAAACTCTTCCAACTTTAGCGGTTCCAAAACTACAACTCCCAGCATGTCTCGACAGCCTACAGCTGTTGGGGTATGCTGAGAGTTGTAGTTTTGCAAGTGCTGGCGAGATTCCGCTAAGCTATGGTTACACCTCGCAGTCCGTCTCTCAGTCGCAGTCCACCTGTGACACTATGATAATCCTTGCGGGGCCCCCACATATCCCATAAATTAGGCAGAGGTTATTAAACGTCGGCGCACGCCCGGGGTTGGGGGACCAGGGACAGACCCCGGCACCGGCAGCTGAGGGGGATTAGCTTGTTATGAACAGGGCGCGTCTTCTCCCAGGATTTACTGGGGCTCAGGGCGATCCCCCGAAGAATAAAATCCAATATCCACAGATCCCGTCCAGGGTTTAGTCTGTCTCCACTCATTCCTCATCCCCCCCCCCGGGCCACTCCTCGCCCCTGAAGTCCCTTCAGTCGTCTGGTTAAGAAGTCCTTACAGCTGCTTCTAGAAAAGCTGAGTGACAACCAATATGGCCGCCATCAGAGCTCCGACAACCTGTCTCAGTATATGTTATATACGCCCATACACCCCCAGTATATTACTTAAATACTAATAAGAATTGGCATTCAGAACTTTAGGAAAGCTGGGTGACAACCAATATGGCCGCCATTGGAGCTCTGACAACCTGTCTCAGTGTACAGTTGTGATCAAAATAATAGCAGTGTGTGTTAAAAAAGTGAATAAAGCTCAAAATCCTTCTAATAGCTTCTATTTCCGTCCACACAAACGCATTGGGAACACCACACGTTCTATTCCAAATCAAAACATGAAGATAAATATATCAAATTTGTGTTGTTCCTCTAAAAAAAAGAAAAGTGAGTATTAGACTGTTCAAATAAATAGCAGTGTTTGTATTCTTCTTTACAAACTCAAACACTCACTATATAAACTGAGAAATGTTTGAGGATTCTGCTTCCCTCTGAATCCCTTCACTAATACTTAGTTGTATGACCGCGGTCTCCGAGAACTGCTGGACGTCTGTGCCGCTCGGAGTCACCACCTTCGGGCCCCTGTGGACAGGTATTCCGGCCCCGGAGGATCGGGCGACATCCCACAGTTCTTCTCTATTTCTGAGGTTTCTACCTCAGAAACGGCATTTTTGATGTCGCCCCACAGGTTTTCTATTGGATTTAGATCCGGGGATCGGGCCGGCCGCTCCATGACGTCAGTCTTGTTGGTCTGGAACCGAGATGTTGCCCGTTTACTGCTGTGTTTGGGGTCGTTGTCTTGTTGGAGCAGCCATTTCAGGGGCATCTCCTCTTCAGCATAAGGCAGCAGGACCTCTTCACGTCTTCTGATGTGTTCACACTGATCCATGATCCCTGGTCTGCGATAAATAGGCCCAACACCGTAGTATGAGACACATCCCCATATCATGATGCTTGTCCACCATGCTTTACTGTCTTCACAGTGCACTGCGGCTGAATTCAGTGTTTGGGGGTCGTCTGACAAACTGTCTCCGGCCACTAGACCCAAAAAGAACCATCTTACTTCCATCAGTCCACACGATGTCTCTTTAGGCCGTCAATGGGCTCTTCGGCACATGTCTTTTCCCACAGTGGGACTTTGCGGGGGCTTCTTGCAGATCGCTCGGCTTCACAGAGGCGTCTTCTAATAGTAACAGGACTCACAGGGAACTTTACACCTTCTTTCATCTTCTGGAGCTGATGTTGGCCGAGTCCTCGCCATTTTGGCTTTTCTTCTATCCATTTGAATGGTAGTTTTTCGCTTTCTTCCACGTCTTTCAGCTTTTGGTTGCCATTTTAAAGCATTTGCAATCATTTTAGCTGAGCAGCCTCTCATTTTCTGCACTTATTTATACAGGGAGTGCAGAATTATTAGGCAAGTTGTATTTTTGAGGATTAATTTTATTATTGAACAACAACCATGTTCTCAATGAACCCAAAAAACTCATTAATATCAAAGATGAATATTTTTGGAAGTAGTTTTTAGTTTGTTTTTAGTTTTAGCTATTTTAGGGGGATATCTGTGTGTGCAGGTGACTATTACTGTGCATAATTATTAGGCAACTTAACAAAAAACAAATATATACCCATTTCAATTATTTATTTTTACCAGTGAAACCAATATAACATCTCAACATTCACAAATATACATTTCTGACATTCAAAAACAAAACAAAAACAAATCAGTGACCAATATAGCCACCTTTCTTTGCAAGGACACTCAAAAGCCTGCCATCCATGGATTCTGTCAGTGTTTTGATCTGTTCACCATCAACATTGCGTGCAGCAGCAACCACAGCCTCCCAGACACTGTTCAGAGAGGTGTACTGTTTTCCCTCCTTGTAAATCTCACATTTGATGATGGACCACAGGTTCTCAATGGGGTTCAGATCAGGTGAACAAGGAGGCCATGTCATTAGATTTTCTTCTTTTATACCCTTTCTTGCCAGCCACGCTGTGGAGTACTTGGACGCGTGTGATGGACCATTGTCCTGCATGAAAATCATGTTTTTCTTGAAGGATGCAGACTCCTTCCTGTACCACTGCTTGAAGGTGTCTTCCAGAAACTGGCAGTAGGACTGGGAGTTGAGCTTGACTCCATCCTCAACCCGAAAAGGCCCCACAAGCTCATCTTTGATGATACCAGCCCAAACCAGTACTCCACCTCCACCTTGCTGGCGTCTGAGTCGGACTGGAGCTCTCTGCCCTTTACCAATCCAGCCACGGGCCCATCCATCTGGCCCATCAAGACTCACTCTCATTTCATCAGTCCATAAAACCTTAGAAAAATCAGTCTTGAGATATTTCTTGGCCCAGTCTTGACGTTTCAGCTTGTGTCTTGTTCAGTGGTGGTCGTCTTTCAGCCTTTCTTACCTTGGCCATGTCTCTGAGTATTGCACACCTTGTGCTTTTGGGCACTCCAGTGATGTTGCAGCTCTGAAATATGGCCAAACTGGTGGCAAGTGGCATCTTGGCAGCTGCACGCTTGACTTTTCTCAGTTCATGGGCAGTTATTTTGCGCCTTGGTTTTTCCACACGCTTCTTGCGACCCTGTTGACTATTTTGAATGAAACGCTTGATTGTTCGATGATCACGCTTCAGAAGCTTTGCAATTTTAAGAGTGCTGCATCCCTCTGCAAGATATCTCACTATTTTTGACTTTTCTGAGCCTGTCAAGTCCTTCTTTTGACCCATTTTGCCAAAGGAAAGGAAGTTGCCTAATAATTATGCACACCTAATATAGGGTGTTGATGTCATTAGACCACACCCCTTCTCATTACAGAGATGCACATCACCTGATATGCTTAATTGGTAGTAGGCTTTCGAGCCTATACAACTTGGAGTAAGACAACATGCATAAAGAGGATGATGTGGTCAAAATACTCATTTGCCTAATAATTCTGCACGCAGTGTATGTTTTCCCCTCTCCAATCAACTTTTTAATCAAGGCACGCTGTTCTTCTGAACAATGTCTGGAACGACCCATTTTCCTCAGAATTTCAGAGAGAAATGCACTGTAACCAGCAGGTACAACATTTGCTGCCTTCCTTCCTTAAATAAGGGCAATAACTGCCACCTGTTTTTCAAAAAATGAACGACCTCACTCATTGAACTCCACACTGCTATTATTTTGAACATGCCCCTTTCAATAAGTGATTGAATTACGGAGAATCAGCAGCATGCATGTCATGGATGTTGAATTTCTATTACTCTACTATACCTGCTAGTAAATTATTTGCCATATAGAAATATCATTTCTACCAAAAACAGTGACTGATCAGGTTAGTGATGTCTGACTGCTATTATTTTGAACTCAACTGTGTGTTATATACGCCCATACATCCCCAGTTTCCATATTACTTCAGTACTGATAAGAATTGGCATTCAGGACTCTAGGAAAGCTGGGTGACAACCAATATGGCCACCATTTAGTTGTCTCGTCAAGAAGTCCTTACAGCTATTTCTGGAAAAGCTGGGTGACAACCAATATGGCCGCCATCGGAGATCCGACAACCTGTCTCAGTATATGTTATATACATTCATACTTCCCCGGTTTCTATATTACTTCAATACTAATACAAATGACCATTCAGGACTCTAGGAAAGCTGGGTGACAACCACCATCATTGTTGCTTTCTATACGTTGCTATCCGAGAGGATTGTCCCGTGATATACAGGTTCTTCTCAAAAAATTAGCATATTGTGATAAAGTTCATTATTTTCTGTAATGTACTAATAAACATTAGACTTTCATATATTTTAGATTCATTACACACAACTGAAGTAGTTCAAGCCTTTTCTTGTTTTAATATTGATGATTTTGGCATACAGCTCATGAAAACCCCAAATTCCTATCTCAAAAAATTAGCATATCATGAAAAGGTTCTCTAAACGAGCTATTAACCTAATCATCTGAATCAACTAATTAACTCTAAACACCTGCAAAAGATTCCTGAGGCTTTTAAAAACTCCCAGCCTGGTTCATTACTCAAAACCGCAATCATGGGTAAGACTGCCGACCTGACTGCTGTCCAGAAGGCCATCATTGACACCCTCAAGCAAGAGGGTAAGACACAGAAAGAAATTCCTGAACGAATAGGCTGTTCCCAGAGTGCTGTATCAAGGCACCTCAGTGGGAAGTCTGTGGGAAGGAAAAAGTGTGGCAGAAAACGCTGCACAACGAGAAGAGGTGACCGGACCCTGAGGAAGATTGTGGAGAAGGACCGATTCCAGACCTTGGGGGACCTGCGGAAGCAGTGGACTGAGTCTGGAGTGGAAACATCCAGAGCCACCGTGTACAGGCGTGTGCAGGAAATGGGCTACAGGTGCCGCATTCCTCAGGTCAAGCCACTTTTGAACCAGAAACAGCGGCAGAAGCGCCTGACCTGGGCTACAGAGAAGCAGCACTGGACTGTTACTCAGTGGTCCAAAGTACTTTTTTCGGATGAAAGCAAATTTGCATGTCATTTGGAAATCAAGGTGCCAGAGTCTGGAGGAAGACTGGGGAGAGGGAAATGCCAAAATGCCTGAAGTCCAGTGTCAAGTACCCACAGTCAGTGATGGTCTGGGGTGCCATGTCAGCTGCTGGTGTTGGTCCACTGTGTTTTATCAAGGGCAGGGTCAATGCAGCTAGCTATCAGGAGATTTTGGAGCACTTCATGCTTCCATCTGCTGAAAAGCTTTATGGAGATGAAGATTTCATTTTTCAGCACGACCTGGCACCTGCTCACAGTGCCAAAACCACTGGTAAATGGTTTACTGACCATGGTATTACTGTGCTCAATTGGCCTGCCAACTCTCCTGACCTAAACCCCATAGAGAATCTGTGGGATATTGGGAAGAGTTGAGAGACGCAAGACCCAACGCAAGCTTAAGGCCGCTATGGAAGCATCCTGGGCCTCCATAACACCTCAGCAGTGCCACAGGCTGATTGCCTCCATGCCACATTGCCACATTGAAGCAGTCATTTCTGCAAAAGGATTCCCGACCAAGTATTGAGTGCAGAACTGAACTTAATTATTTGAAGGTTGACTTTTTTTGTATTAAAAACACTTTTCTTTTATTGGTCGGATGAAATATGCTAATTTTTTGAGATAGGAATTTGGGGTTTTCATGAGCTGTATGCCAAAATCATCAATATTAAAACAAGAAAAGGCTTGAATTACTTCAGTTGTGTGTAATGAATCTAAAATATATGAAAGTCTAATGTTTATCAGTACATTACAGAAAATAATGAACTTTATCACAATATGCTAATTTTTTGAGAAGAACCTGTATATACACTGGAACTGTGCCTGCAGCATGTACTACTACTCCCATCTTCACTTCAGTAAAGAAAGAATTTATTTATTGGAACCACCGGGCCTGTTTACTGACTCTACCACGCATCCTCCGGCCCCCAAGGGCACCAGGCAGGAACCCTGAGGAAAGAAAGGGTGTGCCCTCCAGTCGGGGCACAGCCCTAGGGGGCGTCAGAGTGGAGATTGCCACCATGAACTGTCAGTACTACTCCACCCTCAGAGCCACAACTACCACTCCCATGGTCCACACACTCCCCTGTGGCCCGCTGCTGATCTAGTACTCATATGGTGGTCACCCAGGCAGGATGTCACCTGGTTGCTAGGCAACCTGAAGCCACACACCCTTCAGAATGCACTAAGGGGCATATGAGAGAAATGAGCATAGATGGCAGATAGTTGTGTCTGGACTGTCTCATTTCCTTTGTATGTGGCCCCCCCCGGGAGGGTCTGTACCTCCCCCGGGGCCCGGGTGGCACTTATCAGATGAGTCGCCGTCTGATGAGGTGATACAGACATGAAGAGTCCTGGGCTCCGCTGTGCCCCCCTAACGTTATACGAGTCCCTGTCCTCCTCTGTGGATATCTGTTCCTGGGAAAGCTGGGTGACACAACCAACATGGATGTCACCCAGGCTCGGACTGGCTCACCGGGAAGCCGGTGAAATGCCCGGTGGGCCCCTTGCCTGTCTGCTTATACTACAGCCAGAGCCACCAGCAGGGGCAGGGCAGTTGCTATACTTTCAGTTTCAGGCGCCTGGCTGTTATCAGGGGCTGGACTGCAGCACTGGCACACATATCATTTTACTTTGGTGAAAGGGACAGCACAATACCCTGCAGCGCTTGTCCCTTTCTCCAAAGTAAACTTCACCGACCCGACATGAGCAGACAGCTCCCCCCCTCCTCTCTGCAGTGTGATATTCCATCCTGTGTGAGGAGGGGGCGGAGCCAGAGGAGCCGACAGCCGAGGCAGCAGGAGATAATGGAGACACTGCTGCTCTCTCTGAGTCACTGTGCCTCCAGTATAAAGTTCTCTTCTCTCACTGGTCCCACTACTCCACACAGCAGAACTGGGGTAAGTTACTGTGGGAGGGAAGTGGGAAGAGAGTCCTGAAGCTGCTGCCCCTGCACATCTTGTGTCCCTGTTGTTCCAGCCCCTCACAGACCTTTCCCACCAACTATCTCACCTATACTTTATACAGGGCAAGAAGTCATGTCTCCCAGTGTCCCCCTCTTCCCTCTCATCAGTGGCATTTCACACTTTCCCAGCCCCTCACCCCCACATAATATGTAATGTCACATAATATGTAATGTCTCTGGAGCACACAATCCATGGGGCCCCGGTGTAAAACTGAACCATGGGGCCCCCTTCCCGTCGCCGCCCCCCCCCCCCCCCAACCTCCCTCCACCAGCAGCAGAGTTAGGCTCCATTCACACGTCCGCAAAATGGGTCCGCATCCTTTCCGCAATTTTGCGGAATGGGTGCGGACCCATTCATTCTCTATGGGGACGGAATGGTTGCGGACAGCACACAGTGTGCTGTCTGCAGCCGCAATTGCGGAGTGCGGCCCTGATTTTGGGTCCGCAGCTTCGCAAGAAGATAGAGCATGTCCTATTCTTGTCCGCAGCTTGCGGACAAGAATAGGCATTTCTATGGGGGCGCCGGGCTGGTGTGTTGCGGACCCGCAATTTGCGGGTCCGCAACACACCACAGACGTGTGAATGCAGCCTTAGGCTACTTTCACACCTGCGTTAGGTGCGGATCCGTCTGGTATCTGCACAGACGGATCACCACCGATAATGCAAACGCTTGTATCCGTTCAGAACGGATCCGTTTGCATTACCACGAAAAAAAAAAAAGATAATGCAAACATTACACTGAAAGTCAATGGAGGACGGATCCGTTTTCAATTGCACCATATTGTGTCAGTGAAAACGGATCCGTCCTCATTGACTTACATTGTAAGACAGGACGGATCCGTTTGGCTCTGCATCGCCAGGCGGACACCAAAACGAATCTGCACAGACGGATCCGCACCTATAATGCAAATGCTTGTATCCGTTCAGAACAGATCCGTTTGGCTGCAAGCAGCGTTTTGGTGTCAGCCTCCAGAGCGGAATGGAGGCTGAACGGAGGCAAACTGATGCATTCAGAGCGGATCCTTATCCATTCAGAATGCATTGGGGCTGAACTGATCCATTTTGGGGCCGCTTGTGAGAGCCTGGAAACTGATCTCACAGGCGGACCCAGAAACGCAGGTGTGAAAGTAGCCTAACTCTGCAATATTTCTGTAGCCTGCAACCTCTGACTGCCCAGTTGGGCTGAAACTACTACACCCAGCATGTTCTGGCAGTAATAGTAAATGGAATATTGGTGCAATTCTGAGCTACTAGTCTATATAATACAATATAATATTATGTATTATATAGACTAGTAGCTCAGAATTGCACCAATATCCATTTACTATTACTGCCAGAACATGCTGGGTGTAGTAGTTTCAGCCCAACTGGGCAGTCAGAGGTTGCAGGCTACCGAAATATAGCAGAGCTAGTTATAAAGCCAGCCCCCATCAGACCCTCCTCTGAGTCTAATCTGAACTCACTCACCATAAATGTGGTGAGCAATTATGAAGACCTTTTTTTTTTTTTTTTATACAAATCTTATCTTCACTTCCGAACCGGCACCAGCTTCTTCACGCTCTCCGGTGCCTTCTTCCTGCTGCGTCTCGGTGTTGTTGTGCGCCTGCGCAGCCTAGGGAAACGTTGTGTCCGGTGCTGCCGCCCAACAGGAAATGACTAGGCACGCTGCACCCGCACGGGGAGGAGAATCGGGGGGGGAAACTCTCACTCAAGGAGGGTAGGGCTGGCCTGGCCTGGCACTACAGCGCAGAAACGCAACACTGGGTGGCGGGCCCCGGGTCGGCCGCCCGGATTAAGGCTGTTTCACACGAGCGAGTCCATTGCGGAAATCGCGCTCCGTGTGTGAGTGTGATCCTCCGCTCTGGACTTGCAGGAGCGCACGGCATTATCATGATTTATAATGCTATGTGCCTCTGCTTGGCCTTTTTTCCACAGAATCATACTGACCGCTTTATGTCACTATGTCCAGAGCGGAGGTTCACACTCACACACGGAGCGTGATTCCCGCAATCGACTCGCTCGTGTGAAACAGCCCTTATACAGGCAGGCACAGCACTACTGCAGGGCGGGGCCAGGGGTCCACAGGCGGCCGGGCCCCCTGGAGTGCCGGGCCCAGCCGCGACCCCTGTATGTACGCCCCTGCTCTGGAGGTTATATCAGTACTGGAGCGATATAAGAGGAGCGGCTGATATCAGTCACATAGGATGTAATGTCTCTGGAGGTTATATCAGAGCTGGAGCGATATAAGAGGAGCGGCTGATATCAGTCACATAGGATGTAATGTCTCTGGAGGTTACCGTATTTTTCGCCCTATAAAACGCACTTTTTTCCCCCAAAAAATGGGAAAATGCCCCTGCGTCTTCTGGGGTGAATGCTGACATTTTTACAGGCTGCGATGTATACGAGAGCGGGGAGGGACTGGGTGCGGTCACTGTACTCCGGCCCCGCCGCTCCGGTGCTGCAATATTCAAATATAAAATGTCTCATTCAATTAAAAGTGATTAAACATGCCCCCCCCCCCCCGACACACTTTTAATATTACCATACACCCTAACAGCCGGGCGGGCGGCAGCATAACTCCCTGATGTCACGTGCCTGCGCCGCCTACTTTATGAATCAAGCAGGCGGCGCAGGCACGTGACGTCAGTGAGTGACGCGCTGGCCGCCCGGCCTGCCTGCGTTGTACAGAAGCTGTTAGGGTGTACAGTAATATTAGGAGTGAGGGGGCATGTGTAATAACTTTTAATTGAATCAGACATTTTATATTTGCATACTGGAGCGGTGGGGGGGGGATCTGTGGATGACAGTTTTATGGGGGACATCTGTGGATGGCACTGTTAAGGGGTGGGGGGGGGTCTGTGGATGGCACTGTTAAGGGGTGGGGGGGTCTGTGGATGGCACTGTTATGGGGTGGGGGGTCTGTGATGGCACATATATAACAGTGCCACCCGCAGATCCCCCTCCATAACAGTGCCACCCGCAGATCCCCCTCCATAACAGTGCCATCTGCAGATCCCCCTCCATAACAGTGCCATCCACAGATCCCCCTCCATAACAGTGCCATCCACAGATCCCCCTCCATAACAGTGCCATCCACAGATCCCCCTCCATAACAGTGCCATCCACAGATACCCCCCAATAACAGTGTCCGTCATAGATCCCCCCCATAACAGTGCGTCATCCACAGATCCCCCCCATAACAGTGCGTCATCCACAGATCCCCCCCCCATAACAGTGCGTCATCCACAGATCCCCCCCATAACAGTGCGTCATCCACAGATCCCCCATAAGGCCTCATGCACACGACCGTTGTTGTGTTCCGTTCCGCAAAATGGGGTTCCATTGTTCCGTGATCCGTTTCCGTTTTTGTTTCCGTGTGTCTTCATTTATTTTTGGAGGATCACCAGACATGAAGGAAAGTAAAAAAAAAAAAAAGTCAAGTTTGCCATGCAAATGATAGGGAAAAAACAGACGCGGACGCGGATGACAATCTTGTGTGCCTCCGCGTTTTTTCACGGTCCCATTGACTTGAATGGATCCGCAAACCGTTTTCCGTGGAAAAAATAGGACAGGTTATATTTTTTTGACGGACTGGAACCAGGGATCACGGACGCGGATGACAAACGGTGCATTAGCCGAGTTTTCAACAAACCCATTGAAAGTCAATGGGTCCGCAGAAAATCACGAAAGCGGAACAACGGACACAGAATAAAACAACGGTCGTGTGCATGAGGCCTAACAGTGCGTCATCCACAGATCCCCCATAACAGTGCGCCATCCCCAGATCCCCCCCATAACAGTGTCCTTCACAGATCCCCCTCCATAACAGTGCCACCCGCAGATCCCCCTCCATAACAGTGCCACCCGCAGATCCCCCTCCATAACAGTGCCACCCGCAGATCCCCCTCCATAACAGTGCCACCCGCAGATCCCCCATCATAACAGTGCCACCCGCAGATCCCCCTCCATAACAGTGCCACCCGCAGATCCCCCTCCATAACAGTGCCACCCGCAGATCCCCCTCCATAACAGTGCCACCCGCAGATCCCCCTCCATAACAGTGCCACCCGCAGATCCCCCTCCATAACAGTGCCACCCGCAGATCCCCCTCCATAACAGTGCCACCCGCAGATCCCCCTCCATAACAGTGCCACCCGCAGATCCCCCTCCATAACAGTGCCACCCGCAGATCCCCCTCCATAACAGTGCCACCCGCAGATCCCCCTCCATAACAGTGCCACCCGCAGATCCCCCTCCATAACAGTGCCACCCGCAGATCCCCCTCCATAACAGTGCCACCCGCAGATCCCCCTCCATAACAGTGCCACCCGCAGATCCCCCATCATAACAGTGCCACCCGCAGATCCCCCTCCATAACAGTGCCACCCGCAGATCCCCCATCATAACAGTGCCACCCGCAGATCCCCCTCCATAACAGTGCCACCCGCAGATCCCCCTCCATAACAGTGCCACCCGCAGATCCCCCTCCATAACAGTGCCACCCGCAGATCCCCCATCATAACAGTGCCACCCGCAGATCCCCCATCATAACAGTGCCACCCGCAGATCCCCCTCCATAACAGTGCCACCCGCAGATCCCCCTCCATAACAGTGCCACCCGCAGATCCCCCTCCATAACAGTGCCACCCGCAGATCCCCCTCCATAACAGTGCCACCCGCAGATCCCCCTCCATAACAGGGCCACCCGCAGATCCCCCTCCATAACAGTGCCACCCGCAGATCCCCCTCCATAACAGTGCCACCCGCAGATCCCCCTCCATAACAGTGCCACCCGCAGATCCCCCTCCATAACAGTGCCATCCGCAGATCCCCCTCCATAACAGTGCCATCCACAGATCCCCCTCCATAACAGTGCGTCATCCACAGATCCCCCCCATAACAGTGCGTCATCCACAGATCCCCCCCCCCATAACAGTGCGTCATCCACAGATCCCCCCCATAACAGTGCGTCATCCACAGATCCCCCATAAGGCCTCATGCACACGACCGTTGTTGTGTTCCGTTCCGCAAAATGGGGTTCCATTGTTCCGTGATCCGTTTCCGTTTTTGTTTCCGTGTGTCTTCATTTATTTTTGGAGGATCACCAGACATGAAGGAAAGTAAAAAAAAAAAAGAAGTCAAGTTTGCCATGCAAATGATAGGGAAAAAACTGACGCGGACGCGGATGACAATCTTGTGTGCCTCCGCGTTTTTTCACGGTCCCATTGACTTGAATGGATCCGCAAACCGTTTTCCGTGGAAAAAATAGGACAGGTTATATTTTTTTGACGGACTGGAACCAGGGATCACGGACGCGGATGACAAACGGTGCATTAGCCGAGTTTTCAACAAACCCATTGAAAGTCAATGGGTCCGCAGAAAATCACGAAAGCGGAACAACGGACACAGAATAAAACAACGGTCGTGTGCATGAGGCCTAACAGTGCGTCATCCACAGATCCCCCATAACAGTGCGCCATCCCCAGATCCCCCCCCATAACAGTGCCATCCCCAGATCCCCCCCCATAACAGTGTCCTTCACAGATCCCCCCCCATAACAGTGTCCTTCACAGATCCCCAGTAATAGTGCCATCCACAGACCACCATTAGTTCCAAACCCACCAAAAGCACACCTTTTGGTTAAAAATATTTTTTTTCTTATTTTCCTCCCCAAAAACCTAGGTGCATCTTATAGGGCGAAAAATACGGTATATCAGTACTAGAGTGTTATAAGAGGAGCGGCTGATATCAGTCACATGTGATGTAATGTCTCTGGAGGTTATATCAGTGCTGGAGCGTTATAAGAGGAGCGGCTGATATCAGTCACATATGACTGTGGATAGGTCATCAGTATCTGATTGGTGGGGGTCTGATACCCGGGACTAGGGATCGACCGATATTGATTTTTTTAGAGCTGATAACCTGTGAACTTTCAGGCCGATAGCCGATAATTTATACCAATATTTTGTGCATTTTCATTTTTGAAAAAAAATAAAAAAATTCCTACACAAATCTGTTGTTAAACGAAGAGATGCCATTATATATCTAAGATTAAATATTTATACTTAATATTTTGGTGTTTTTTTTTATTCAATAACTATCTCCCCCTTAGGGGCTAGAACCTGGATCCCTTGTCCTATTCACCCTAATAGATCTCTATCAGGGTGAATAGGACTTCACACTCTCCCTGCTGCCCGGTGCATAGTACACATGGCAGCAGGGAGCTGACTATGGCAGCCAGGGCGTCAGTAGCATCCTGGCTGCCATGGTAACCGATCGGAGCCCCGCAATTACACTGCTTGGGCTCTGATCAGAAGCTGCCACTGCCACCAATGAAGATAACTTGCCCATTAATTCAAATATAGCGACACCTGACCTCTATGAGGGGTAGCTGCGATCCGCAACAGTTAACCCCTCAGGTGCAGCTATATGATTCACCCGCCTCCTATATTTGAATTAATAACTTCATTGGTGGCGCAATGGCCACAGCCCCTCCCCTCCTCCTCCCCTCTTGCCTCTCACTGGTGGCAGCAGCGGCACAGGGGGGAGGGACTGCTTCCTTCTCCCCTGTGCTGCAGAGGGAACATTGATCGCATTGATAGCAGCTCGATCCATGTTCGCGATTCGTTATCGGCATATCAGCAAGGTTAGATGCTGATACCGATAACTTTGAAAATCCTGAATATCGGCCGATAATATCGGTAAATCCGATAATCGGTCGATCCCTACCTGGGACCACTGCCGATCAGCTCTTTGACAAGGCACCGGGGCTCCTGTGAGCCCTGTGTCCTTCTCTGTGATTTTTCTGGGCCATGTGACATCACGCTCATTGATCAAGTGGCCTAGGAGCAGCTCAGCCGCATAGAGGTGAAAGGGGCTGAACAGGATGCCAAGCACAGCCGCTATACAATGTACGGCGCTGAGCTTGGTGAGCTGAGAGGAGGCCGGGGCACTACTGCCAGCACTTCAATAAACTTATCCTTTTGAATATGCAGGAAACATTTCCTTCACTTTGGATATTGTTTAGGCTGGGGGACTGGGTGGTTCATCTAGGACATGGAATGTCCATGTGTGACCGCTGTCCAAACTACTGTAAATAACAGATACAGTTATCAACTAAATGAGTTGCTTAAAGGGAGTCTGTCATCACAGTTTCACCTTTTTAACCCTTCCCATAGCTTTTGAGCAGCATTACAGTTGATAAAAACGTTACCTTTATAAGCAATCGTGGACTTATAAAACTGGCAAAAATCATCTTAGTAGGATATGCAAATGAGGGCTCGCAAGTGCCCAGGGGCGGCGTCAACCTCGTAGGTGCCCAGGCAGCTCTGCCTTATCGTCGCTTCCCCCCGCCCATCCTTTCCCTCTGCCCGCCCATCTTCTTACTTCTTCTTTCGCCGAGATCCCGCGCCTGCGCACTGAGTCCATCGGCCGGCGCATTCCATTCCTGGTATGGCATCACAGTAATTAATGCGCATGCGCCGGCTAACGGACTCAGTGCGCAGGATCTCGGCGAAAGAAGAAGTAAGAAGATGGGCTGGCAGAGGGAAAGACTGGGCGGGGGGAAGCGACGATAAGGCAGAGCTGCCTGGGCAACTACGAGGTTGACGCTGCCCCTGGGCACTTGCGAGCCCTCATTTGCACATCCTACTAAGATGATTTTTGCCAGTTTTATAAGTCCACGATTGCTTATAAAGGTAACGTTTTTATCAACTGTAATGCTGCTAGAAAGCTATGGGAAGGGTTAAAAAGGTGAAACTGTGATGACAGACTCCCTTTAAAGAGAAACTATTTGATATAGTGCAGTGCACAATACTGTTCTGTTTAGCATACTGTTACTGTATTGTGTGCTAAAATGCATACATTCATGTGTGCGAGACTGAAAAATGAACAAGTTATATCTCCAGCTCTAGGGTGGGCCCCCAAAATCAATTCCACTGGTGGGCCCTAGGCACCCCAGTCCGACACTGATGTCACCCCTTTATCTCCTAAATGGCAGATCAGCCTAGCATAAAAATGTTCCCCACTCCCACATTACTGCCGAACCCCCTACCATTCTGAGATCACCTCTCCTTCAATACACCCCGAAATCTGTTATGGGGGCGCTGTGGATGTCACTGTTATGGGGGCACTGTGGATGTCATTGTTTTGTAGGCACTGTGGATGTCACTGTTATGGGGGCACTGTGGATGTCACTGTTATGGGGGCACTGTGGATGTCATTGTTTTGTAGGCACTGTGGATGTCACTGTTATGGGGGCACTGTGGATGTCACTGTTATGGGGGGCACAGTGGATGTCCCTGTTATGGGGGGCACAGTGGATGTCCCTGTTATGGGGGGCACAGTGGATGTCCCTGTTATGGGGGCACTGTGGATGTCACTGTTATGGGGGCACTGTGGATGTCACTGTTATGGGGGCACGGTGGATGTCACTGTTATGGGGGGCACTGTGGACGTCACTGTTATGGGGGGCACTGTGGATGTCACTGTTATGGGGGCACTGTGGATGTCACTGTTATGGGGGGCACTGTGGATGTCACTGTTATGGGGGCACTGTGGATGTCACTGTTATGGGGGCACGGTGGATGTCACTGTTATGGGGCACTGTGGATGTCACTGTTATGGGGGCACGGTGGATGTCACTGTTATGGGGGCACGGTGGATGTCACTGTTATGGGGGCACGGTGGATGTCACTGTTATGGGGCACTGTGGATGTCACTGTTATGGGGCACTGTGGATGTCACTGTTATGTGGGCGGTGTCACTGTTATGGGGGGCAATGTTGGTGTCACTGTTATGGGGCACGGTGGATGTCACTGTTATGGGGGCACGGTGGATGACACTGTTATGGGGCAGTGTGGATGTCACTGTTATGTGGGCGGTGTCACTGTTATGGGGGGCAATGTTGGTGTCACTGTTATGGGGCACGGTGGATGTCACTGTTATGGGGGCACGGTGGATGACACTGTTATGGGGCACTGTGGATGTCACTGTTATGGGGGCACTGTGGATGTCACTGTTATGGGGGCACTGTGGATGTCATTGTTTTGTAGGCACTGTGGATGTCACTGTTATGGGGGCACAGTGGATGTCCCTGTTATGGGGGGCACAGTGGATGTCCCTGTTATGGGGGGCACAGTGGATGTCCCTGTTATGGGGGGCACAGTGGATGTCCCTGTTATGGGGGCACTGTGGATGTCACTGTTATGGGGGCACTGTGGATGTCACTGTTATGGGGGCACTGTGGATGTCACTGTTATGGGGGCACTGTGGATGTCATTGTTTTGTAGGCACTGTGGATGTCACTGTTATGGGGGCACTGTGGATGTCACTGTTATGGGGGCACTGTGGATGTCACTGTTATGGGGGGCACAGTGGATGTCCCTGTTATGGGGGGCACAGTGTATGTCCCTGTTATGGGGGCACTGTGGATGTCACTGTTATGGGGGCACTGTGGATGTCACTGTTATGGGGGCACTGTGGATGTCATTGTTTTGTAGGCACTGTGGATGTCACTGTTATGGGGGCACTGTGGATGTCACTGTTATGGGGGGCACAGTGGATGTCCCTGTTATGGGGGGCACAGTGGATGTCCCTGTTATGGGGGCACTGTGGATGTCACTGTTATGGGGGCACTGTGGATGTCACTGTTATGGGGGCACGGTGGATGTCACTGTTATGGGGGGCACTGTGGACGTCACTGTTATGGGGGGCACTGTGGATGTCACTGTTATGGGGGCACTGTGGATGTCACTGTTATGGGGGGCACTGTGGATGTCACTGTTATGGGGGCACTGTGGATGTCACTGTTATGGGGGCACGGTGGATGTCACTGTTATGGGGGCACGGTGGATGTCACTGTTATGGGGCACTGTGGATGTCACTGTTATGGGGCACTGTGGATGTCACTGTTATGGGGGCACGGTGGATGTCACTGTTATGGGGGCACGGTGGATGTCACTGTTATGGGGGCACGGTGGATGTCACTGTTATGGGGCACTGTGGATGTCACTGTTATGGGGCACTGTGGATGTCACTGTTATGGGGCACTGTGGATGTCACTGTTATGTGGGCGGTGTCACTGTTATGGGGCACGGTGGATGTCACTGTTATGGGGTCACGGTGGATGACACTGTTATAGGGCAGTGTGGATGTCACTGTTATGTGGGCGGTGTCACTGTTATGGGGGGCAATGTTGGTGTCACTGTTATGGGGCACGGTGGATGTCACTGTTATGGGGGCACGGTGGATGACACTGTTATGGGGCACTGTGGATGTCACTGTTATGGGGGTGCTGTGGATGTCACTGTTATGGGGGCACTGTGGAGGTCAGTGTTATGGGGGCACTGTGGATGTCCCTGTTATGGGGGCATCTGTATTTTACTACGTCCATTTCACAGCCATGATGACAGTTTCCCCCTCAGTGACCGGTGAGGAGTCATATAACCGTCTGATGTGCCAGTAATCGCCATCAGATTTCACAACAAGCTGCAATATGTCAGACTAAAACCGCCAGGGACGGACGTACAATCCTCGACAGCTGACAATGTGCCCCCGACCCCCCGGCGACAGCTGGCGAGCCTGGCACTCAGCGACTCTGCGCCCACACGTCGTCCGCAGCCCGGACTCTCTCAGCCCTGATATTCCCCAGGGAGGAATGTGCAGCGTCTTGTCGACAGATGAAAGTCCGGACCAATGGCGGCTCCTCCGTACCACGCGCATACCAAAAGCACTACGTGGGCAGCCATAGTACAGGATCGGGGGGGTGCCCCCTGGTGGTGATTCCCGTATATAACGTGCAGATCTGTGTGGTGTGAACAAGGGCCTTTGAAGCTGCCTTCAAAACATGTTTTCTTTGCGTCGCCATATTCTGACCCCCAGAACTTTTTTGATAATTTCGTCTACAGAACTGTTTAAGGGCTTGTTTTTTCCGCGGCGAGCTGTCATTTTTATTGGTGCCATTTCGGGGGACATAAGTCTTTTTGATCACAGTTTATTAATTTTTTAAAAAAATTTGGGGGGGGGGGGGGGGGTAAGCAAGCGAATCTCTTATTTTTATTATTATTTTATTTTTATTTACATTGTTCAGCGCACAGTTAAAGTTTTTTATATTTTCGGATGTGGCGATATCTATACATTTATATATATATATGTGTAAATATAGAAAAGGGGGTGATTTATATTTTTAAGATTTTAGTGTTTTTTATTAGAACTTTTTCTTTATTTATTTTTTAATGGAACAGACGTGTACATGTGATCACCTGATCTCTGGTACCATAGACTGTAATAGATCACTACCACAGTCTATGGGATGCCGATAGGCTTCCTGTCAGGCTGTGCCTCAGACGCGGCTTAGCAGGCGGTTTCCTTGACAACCGCCGGCGAGGGGGATCCTGACACCGTCCAATAAGGCAGAGCTACCATTCTGGAGTCCGGGAAAGAAGGCTGACAACCCCTGTGAGGGCAGATCTACTGGTTGTCAGCCAGAAAAAGAATATAAATTGAACAAGAGTTGTCACCCAACTTTCCCAGGGGTCCGGGATGGCATACCTGTAATTGGGTACTAGCGCTCCGGACGTGAGGAAGGCTTCTTCTGAAACTAGAGTAGGACTCTAGTAACATTGGGCGACCGCCCCCGTAATGGTTACGGCGGCCATATTGGTTGTCACTCAGCTTTCTCAGAAATAGATATATCTAAGAAACTGGCGCTGAGCACCCTTTCAACTCGGAAGTGGGCGCCGTGGCTGCCTGCGTGTTGATTGGCTGAAGCTCATTGTAATTGGCAGGAATGGTTCTCCCCCTTTGAAAGAAATGAGAACCCCTTCAGCTCCTCCCAGTCCTGAATGGCTGATGCCTCATAATAATGAACTAAAAACAAATAATTAATTGTAACCTGTAGCTCTCCAGTTGCTGTTTTTTACAGCTGCAGACCACTAGTGTTTCATTTCGGCCGACGCGCGGCAGGGGGCGCTCGCTCGCCTATCTGTCTCGGCCACCGCCAGTGTGTCATTTCCGTCACTCCCACAGCAGGGGGCGCTCGCTCGCCTGTCTGCCTCAGCCGCCACCAGTGTGTCATTTCGGCCACCGCACGGCAGGGGGCGCTCGCTCGCTTGTCTGCCTCAGCCGCCACCAGTGTGTCATTTCAGTCACCCCCACAGCTCGGCCTCTGTCTCCACGGCAACGCAGCCGGATGCACGTGACTACTCGGAACCGGAAGAGCGGAGGACCGCGAAATTTCATCTGAAAGGTGAGAGGGGAAAGTAGTGCGAGCGGGACAGGGAGTTCCGGGGCCCCGAGAGCCGGTGAGCCCTGTGTATGTATATACAGGGTGTGGCACTACAAGTCCCAGCAGCTGAAAAGACACTGTCATACTGGTTAATAGAGCATGCTGAGGGTTGTAGTTCGTCTCTAGATATTTTTCTGGATTTACTGTATACTTAGGCCATGTATTGATAACGACGTGGCGACGTCTGACCGATTCGGGGGTGTTCTAGAACGTCTGTCAAAATTTCGTTAGCGATTGGACGAGAATTTAGCATTTGGCGCGATGCGGATCCGTGTACGATCAGTACTGGTGACCGTATGTCCCGTTGCGTAACTGTCACTTTATTCCGTTATCCCGGCAGGTGACATTCCATGACTGTCCTAACGGACGCCCGCGGCAGGCGGCCGGTCTGTAACTGCTGAACGGACATGTTTGTCCCCATAGCCGCTGCGTCCGTTGCCCCCTTTCAGAGGGCGATTCCCCCATCCATTAGCGCTGTATTACACCGGCCGTTATGTGAGATCTTATATTTCTTTTTTCTCTGATTTGCAGCCGTCACCATGAGATCTGGAGGCGAGGCCCCCTGCGATGGGAACACGCTGCTGGAGGCGACCATCCCGGAGGAAAGCGTGATCGTGATCAGCGATGATGAAGGCGATGTGTCCTTGGGGCTGGGGAACTCGGTGCTCCTAATAGAAGACGCTGGCGGTGAGGACTATGTTGCTGTCTTCTCCTGGACGGATGGTTTTCAAGCCACTGGACATGTTTAACCCTGTACGGGGTTATCCAACCCCTAAAATGCCTCCCCAAATGCCCTGGCCGCTTGCACGGATTGTACTTATTTCACTCCCTGGCACCCGCGTCACTTCTGACCCCTGCACGGCCGCTGCTGCATCTTCCTTTTGCGTGATGAAATCATCCGGGGGAGGGGGGGTTTCAACCAATAGCAGACTGCGACGAGAACCAGCCTCCCTAGCATTGTGGGTGACCCTAGAGAGGCTCGTCCCCATCGCAGCCTGCTATTGGCTTAGAAGCTGAGCGGGCGCCATAGCCGCCGGTTACCTGCTATTTTCCAAAGCAAACACCAGGAGGCAACGTACATGATGGGCGATACCGCCGACTAGTGTTGAGCGAATAACCCGATTCATTTGTAAACTTCGTTAACTATATAGCCTCCATCCTACTGTAAAATGTATGTGCTCCGTGGAGGTCTTTGCGAACGCGCGGCAAATATTCCGAGACTCGCTTTTATCTCACGTCTATGACGCGACACTTCGTTTGTTCACATAAATGACAGTGTCAAAATCTGACTCTGGACTCAGCTTCCTGCCTCATTAATGAAGCAGAGTTCAGCTTCGGATTTTGACTGCGTCATTAATGTGAATAAACCAAGTGTCGCGTCATAGACGTGAGACGGAGCAAGTCTCCTGATATTTGCTGCAAGTACGCAAAGACCTCCGCGGAGCACGTACATTTTACGGTAGGAAGGAGGCCATAATGTTTACAAACAAATTTGCTCAGAACGAACGCTGATCATGTGGACATTAACCGTCCAGATGCCGTTGTCAGTGGCGACCACTGCATTTGAGAGCGGTCTTTCCCTGGCAGCGTCGCGCACCCGGGACCTGAATGGCTTCACCGTGTTGGGATTGAGGAAGCCATTCGGTTGTTATGGACCCTGAAGGGTCCGAGGCTTGTCACAGGGATCTTCCTTTGGGGCAGAGTTCCATAGTAACACAGCACATCTCCCATAGACTGCAATGGTAATTCATTACAGTCTATGGAAAAAGAGATCAGATGATCGCATATTGAGGGACTTAAAATAAGTAGGAAAAAAAGGTTTTAAAAATGTAAATCGCCCCCCTTCCCTTCCCCCATATTAAATTAAAATATAAATACATTTATCCAGTATGGTTACATTCTGCCTATGGCAGAATTGCATTTTTTTTTTTTTTTCTCACTTCCACCCAATTCCACAAATTGTCATGAGGGGGATCCGGTGTCCACTGCGGCCAGTGATTGGCTGTGATCAGTGATGTCAAACCGGATGTTTACAGCGAGGAGGCTCAGTGGAGGATAAGGAGTTGGGGTGCTGGGAAGCATGTAAGTAAGCTTCCCTTTACAGGTCTGGCCAAGAAGGAGGGTTTGCAAAAGAACCCCCCTCCCATTCTTGCACAACCTCTTTAAAGGGACTGTCCCACAAAGGGCATTTGTCACCTATACACAGGGTAGGTGGTAATTGTCTAATCGCTGAAGCCACCATGATCATGAGAATGGGGGTCCCGAATCTGATTGGAGCGGTGGTCACACATGCTGATGTTCCCTCTATTCAGTGGGGCTGACAGAAATAGCCGTATCACGAACAGCCC
Source organism: Bufo bufo (assembly GCF_905171765.1). Classification (NCBI taxonomy): domain Eukaryota; kingdom Metazoa; phylum Chordata; class Amphibia; order Anura; family Bufonidae; genus Bufo; species Bufo bufo. The sequence continues at coordinate 23,622,969 of NC_053395.1, forward strand.
CATAGATATTGATGTGAGTGAAACGGGTGGCTATGACTCCCCTTTCTATTGATCGTGTGGGTCCCACCCTCTGCAATTAGACATTTATCACCCAGACATTGACAATGTCCTTTGTGGGGCAACAACCCCTTTAAGAGGTTTAACCAGTCTTCTAATAAATGAACTAAAACGGCTCGGTGCCGTACGCGCGGAGCAGTGCAGACGAGTCAGATTGGAGCGTTCATCTAAAGACTCCTTATTACTTTCTTTTATTTTTCCTCTCAGAGGATTCGCTTTTACAAGAGAAGAAGACGCTAGAGGTGTTGGATGAAGAACTTGCCATAACCTTCAGCAGAAAGGCTCACGTGATGCCCCACGCCAGATATGATTGTTCAACGCACCCCTTTCTGTAAGGAAGTGATCAGGAGCACAATGTGGCACATCCATTATACCATGATCTGTAGTAGTCACTTGTTTCTATCCCATTTAGCCGTTTTGAGGAGGAGACCCAGGTTCCCATAGAGAAGAACGCCAGCTTCTGCGACGAGTGCTACTGCTACCTGTGTGACAAACCGGCCTCCGAGGTAAGCACGCGATGGCGGCAAACGCATCATATAAAGTGCATGCCTAACAGGAGGGTGTCACAGCGCAGGCCTCCATTACACTGTGGTTTCATAAAGGGCTTTTCCCCGTCATTCCAAAATGACCAGTCAGATTCTGGACAGAAATAACACAGGGCCAGATTTATCATTAGCTAAAGTCAAATTTATGGTGTGAAAAAGTGTCCAATGTTTGCGCAATCGGTAAAACTGTGATTTTTTTTTTTTTTTTTTTCTGGCTCTGCAATACGCTCGCCAGTTTTATGAAAGTGGGCGTGTTTTCTTATGTAAATTAATCTCTAGACAGATTACTATTGCGACAATTTAAAAGTCACAAAAAATTACATTGGCATCAAAGAGACTTTTTACCCTTCTTTATCTTTTAACCTTTAAAAATGTTGGATGTTAAATGTAAAAATGTTCATCAAAATATATTAATTTGTTTTCATTTTACTAGAATTAATGTTTTAATGTATATTTGGTTAAATATATTTGTATAAAATGTAGTTGTGTGTTAACGATTATTTTAATAATCGATTAGTTGTCGATAATTTCATTGATTTTAATCGGGAAAAAACACCAAAATGACAAAAAAAAGGGGTTTATATGATTTTACTTGAAAAATTATGTTCATAAGGCCATATTAAAACAAATTGTGGATGGCACACTGTAATGGGGGATCTGTGGATGGCACACTGTTGTGGGGGATCTGTGGATGGCACACTGTAATGGGGGATCTGTGGATGGCACACTGTTGTGGGGGATCTGTGGATGGCACACTGTAATGGGGGATCTGTGGATGGCACACTGTAGTGGGGGATCTGTGGATGGCACACTGTAATGGGGGATCTGTGGATGGCACACTGTAATGGGGGATCTGTGGATGGCACACTGTAGTGGGGGATCTGTGGATGGCACACTGTTGTGGGGGATCTGTGGATGGCACACTGTTGTGGGGGATCTGTGGATGGCACACTGTTGTGGGGGATCTGTGGATGGCACACTGTTGTGGGGGATCTGTGGATGGCACACTGTTGTGGGGGATCTGTGGATGGCACACTGTTGTGGGGGATCTGTGGATGGCACACTGTTGTGGGGGATCTGTGGATGGCACACTGTTGTGGGGGATCTGTGGATGGCACACTGTTGTGGGGGATCTGTTGCTATATGTGTCATCCACAGATTCCCCTCCCCATAACAGCCCCGGCCCCGCCGCTCACAGCAGTAACCACCAGTAACTTTTACTTCAACTTTAAATCAGAGCATCTTTATTACCTTACAATGAAGCTCCAGTAACAGGCAGAGCGGGCGTAACGTCACTCACTCACGTGACGCGCCTGCTCCACCCACTTTATGAATGAAGCAAGTGAGTGACATTACTCCGCCGCCCGCTCTGCCTGTTACTGGAGCTTCATTGTAAGGTAATAAAGATGCTCTGATTTAAAGTTGAAGTAAAAGTTACTGGCGGTTAAGGACCTGCAGGCATAGCGCCTGACCGCCCGTGTAACGTTACATTACCCTACTTTGTGAGATTTCCCTACCTCCTAACTTCCGGTCGCATCGCTAATGACGTAAGGAGGCGTTCCTGAGTTTTGATGATCTGCGCATGCGCAAACGGACAGTTTAGGGAAAAATCTCACAGCGGAGTTCAGCTGCAGTGTACCACTGCGCATGCGCCGGAGAGCCTCAGTAGGGAAATATTACGGCCCAGTGCGCAAGCTCGGCTAACTCCTGAACATCCATCCGATCTCCGCGCCTGCGCAGTGTGGGGGTAGGGAGATCTCATGGCCATATTTTTTGTTAAATATATATATGCATGCGCAGATCGTCAAATCTCAGGAACGCCTCCTCACGTCATTAGCGGTGCGACCGGAAGTTAGGAGGTAGGGAAATCTCACGAAGTAGGGTAATGTAACGTTACACCCGCTCCCGCCCGCATAGCAACGAATCGGCCGATTATTCGATAACTGGATTAGTTGACAACTAATCCCGTTATTGAATATTATCGATAACTTCGATTAATCGTTGCAGCCCTATTCCAAAATATTATTTTTGGTTTTGCACAGTTTTGTTTTTTAATTTAATTTTTTTCTATAAATGTGGACAGTCGAATGGGTATCGCAGACCACATTTGAAGTGAATGGGTCCTATATCTGCATGCTGCGGCCCCACAAACAGATGAAACAATGGATGTTAAAAAGGGACACATAAAAAAAAAGACTAAAAAATGCACTTCACATTCAAATATTACACTATTCACACTTATTACACTTTTTTAACTGATTCTTTATTTTTTTTACCTTTTTCAATTAATATTTTTTCTTCTGTAAAATTCTTCTTTTTCCTTCTTTTTTCTTCATCAAAAAGATCTGTCATCAAAGATGGGTCCATGTTTGCCATGTTCTCTCAGGTACAACTGATAATGATAATGAAGTAAATCTTGCGACTTTTTTTCTGTCAGAAACCTATAAATGTGTGACTTTTTTTCAAAGCCACTTACTGAAGGATAAACTGCTACCGTCAAACCACATTTATCACAGTATTAAAGGACCATTAATAAATCTGACTTAGCCAAAGGTGACTTATGTAAAAGGTGGAGTAAGATGTAAGTGTAATGATGGATCTGGCCCAAAGACTTTGTGCAGCGTCGCCTACAGTGACGGCCGTGCCCCATAAGACGTCATGCAGCTGATGTATGGCTTTGGGCTGCAGATTTCACTTAGTACAAAAAGTCTCTGTGTAGTCCAGGTCTTGTGCCAAACTTTTAGTAGGTTGGCAAGAAGTAGGAGACAGATGGCTGTAGTAATGCAGGATCAGACTACGCATTGCCTGTTTGTAGTCTGTAACCATGGAGACGCGTGTCTGCAGCTCCTGTGCAGACCTGGCCGAAGAGTATTTTTATCGAAGACTGGCTTTTGTTTTAGATAAACTGGAGCAACAAAAAAATTAATGGCTGTGATGTGTTAGTGGCCCTTGTCTTATAAGAGCCCATCCCAGCGAATGATCTGGTTCATGCCAGGGTGACGGCTGCCGCAGTGATTCTTGTTCCTCCGTTGTCCGTTCAGCCTAATCCCCCGCTCTTTCAGGGATTTTAATACTGATGACCCATCCTCGGGCAGCTATTATAGAGGAGGCCGTGCTCTGTACGAGAGCAGCCTTCCATTCATCGTTTACCTGCTCGCTATCGACATCGCAGCGGTGAACAGGTGTAATTACAAGCCGTCCTATTCGTTCTAACTTATATAGCGCTGACCTCAGCGCTTTACAGACATTGACATCACACTGTCCCCAATGGGGCTCACAATCTAAGTTCCCCATCAGTCTGTCTTTAGAGTGTGGAAGGAAACCCACGCAGACACGGGGAGAACATACAAACTCCGTGCAGATGTTCTCCTTGGTTGGATTCAAACCCAGGACCCCAGTGCTAAAACCACGGAGCCACCGTGCTGCCCATGTTCTCTTTAAATCAAACAGCTGATCGACAAGCGGACAGCCCCTTTTAACGTCTTGAAAACTCCTGTGATCTGTTCTTACATTTTGGTAACCTCTTCTTCTTCCCCCATTAGTGCTCAGAGTGGGTATCTCCAGGGAACTGCCACTGCAATGCCCACAACAAGAGCAAATACTGGAAGGAGCAGAGAGACACCGCCCTGGTTGGAGTGCTGACCATATTCAACCTGGACCTCACAGAGATAGACACTGAGCTTAAGGATGGCGGTCAGTACACGTCCCTGTACCAGTAATGGTTAATGCTCTTGATGTGGCGGCGTTACTTATTTTTCCACTTTCTTTTTCCTAGGAAACCAGTTGCAGCTCTTCTTGTCGGCGTTATCGCCGGTGTACAGCAAGTACTTAGAGGGCACAATGTTGAAGTGCGACAGCGTCCAGCGGTGTGGCTGTTTCTGTCATAAAGAGAAGGTGGCTGCCTACAATTGTAACGCGTGCGCCTTGAATCACGTGCCTGTCAAACTTCACAAGTAATTACAACTTTTCTCTATTACTTGCACGTTGTTTGCTCGTTTAAAGAGGAATTCTCACCCCTCCCGACGTGTCTGCTCTAGTAACTACTTGTATCCCCCATGAAATGACAACACTGGGGCATACACGTATGACTCTATGTTGCGTCATTCCTCTGGTATTCCTGCTAGAAGTTTATGAATGAATTGACAGCTGGGTGTTAAAAGGTAACATGTATTTGTTAGTTCATTCATACCCTTCTCGTAGGAATAGTAGAGGAATGGCACAGCTTGGAATCCTAAGAATAGATGCTCCACCTTTTGTGATTTAATTTAGAATACAGTTTTTTACTAAGACATGTAAGGAGAGGAGACAGGGGAAGACACTTTTAGGCTACTTTCACACTAGCGTTTTTCTTTTCCGGTATTGAGTTCCGTCCTAGGGGCTCTACAGTCGTGGCCAAAAGTTTTGAGAATTACATAAATATTGGAATTTGGAAAAGTTGCTGCTTAAGTTTTTATAATAGTAATCTGCATATACTCCAGAATGTTATGAAGAGTGATCAGATGAATTGCATAGTCCTTCTTTGCCATGAAAATTAACTTAATCCCAAAAAAACCTTTCCACTGCATTTCATTGCTGTCATTAAAGGACCTGCTGAGATCATTTCAGTAATCGTCTTGTTAACTCAGGTGAGAATGTTGATGAGCACAAGGCTGGAGATCATTATGTCAGGCTGATTGGGTTAAAATGGCAGACTTGACATGTTAAAAGGAGGGTGATGCTTGAAATCATTGTTCTTCCATTGTTAACCATGGTGACCTGCAAAGAAACGCGTGCAGCCATCATTGCGTTGCATAAAAATGGCTTCACAGGCAAGGATATTGTGGCTACTAAGATTGCACCTCAATCAACAAGTTATAGGATCATCAAGAACTTCAAGGAAAGAGGTTCAATTCTTGTTAAGAAGGCTTCAGGGCGTCCAAGAAAGTCTAGCAAGCGCCAGGATCGTCTCCTAAAGAGGATTCAGCTGTGGGATCGGAGTGCCACCAGTGCAGAGCTTGCTCAGGAATGGCAGCAGGCAGGTGTGAGTGCATCTGCACGCACAGTGAGGCGAAGACTTTTGGAAGATGGCCTGGTGTCAAGAAGGGCAGCAAAGAAGCCACTTCTCTCCAAAAAAAACATCAGGGACAGATTGATCTTCTGCAGAAAGTTTGGTGAATGGACTGCTGAGGACGGGGGCAAAGTCATATTCTCCGATGAAGCCTCTTTCCGATTGTTTGGGGCATCTGGAAAAAGGCTTGTCCGGAGAAGAAAAGGTGAGCGCTACCATCAGTCCTGTGTCATGCCAACAGTAAAGCATCCTGAGACCATTCATGTGTGGGGTTGCTTCTCATCCAAGGGAGTGGGCTCACTCACAATTTTGCCCAAAAACACAGCCATGAATAAAGAATGGCACCAAAACACCCTCCAACAGCAACTTCTTCCAACAATCCAACAACAGTTTGGTGAAGAACAATGCATTTTCCAGCACGATGGAGCACCGTGCCATAAGGCAAAAGAGATAACTAAGTGGCTCGGGGACCAAAACGTTGACATTTTAGGTCCATGGCCTGGAAACTCCCCAGATCTTAATCCCATTGAGAACTTGTGGTCAATCCTCAAGAGGCGGGTGGACAAACAAAAACCCACTAATTCTGACAAACTCCAAGAAGTGATTATGAAAGAATGGGTTGCTATCAGTCAGGAATTGGCCCAGAAGTTGATTGAGAGCATGCCCAGTCGATTGCAGAGGTCCTGAAAAAGAAGGGCCAACACTGCAAATACTGACTCTTTGCATAAATGTCATGTAATTGTCGATAAAAGCCTTTGAAACGTATGAAGTGCGTGTAATTATATTTCTCGCCCATATTCCTTGGGGGACACAGGAAACCATGGGTATAGCTCTGCTCCCTAGGAGGCGTGACACTAAGTGAAAGCTGTAAGCCCCTCCTCCATCAGCTATACCCCTCAGCCTGGAGAAGAGACTGCCAGTTTTTGCTTAGTGTCCAAGGAGGCAAGACACCCCCTGCTTATGCAGGGTTGTTTTCCTATAATTTTTTATTTTTTGCGTTATTTGTTGTTTTAATTCGAGTTTTTTCTACTTACAGGGACAACAGAGGCGCATTAGACCCCTCTGTTTCTCCCGGGGTTGAGTTGCGCCAGTGCCGGTAATACCGCACTGCCGCCTCCCCCACAGAAGACAAGGTGGACCAGGGCAGCCTCGCTCCCCTGCGTCCCGCCAGCTCAAGGGTCGCCCGCACGCCAAGTCCCTCCCCCGGCTTCCTGCCACTGCGGTGCCAGTAGCTGAAGGGGCGACCCTGCTGGATGGATTGAGGGCGAAGACAGCGTATGGTGAGAGTGGCTGCTCCAGCCTCCCCTTCCTTCCCACTGCTGCTACATCGAGCCCCCCCCCCCCCCCCCCCCCATGGGCATATCTTACCGGCACCTTACCGGGTATCATTTGGGGGGGACTTTGTCAGGGCAAAAATTCACTTTATTAGCGGCAGGGCACGAACTCATGCCTTCAGGGACGGCTGTAGGCTGGGGGCCGTTTTTCCTTGGCACGAACAGGCGCCATAGCTGGCCGGCACTCATCCAATCTTGGGGGTTAAAATCATTTTGCCGCGCGCGCGCGGCTTTGCGTCTCTTCAGCGCGGCGAGGGGTGGGCGGAGCTTCATAGCGCTCCGCTACTTCCGGTTTCGTCGGGCTCCACATCGCATACTGCGTGGAATCCTCTCTACGTCCGATCCTGAAGCTGTTCATCCCCGTGCCGGCTGCCTCTCCTCCACAGCCTCCTTCAGTCTGCTTCCCTTGCTGCTGCCGCTTGCAGGGTCTGGTAGGACTGTTAACCCCCTCCGTGCCAGTACTGTTGTTGGGTGTAATCTCCGTTCCTTTTGTCCTGGGGTCTCCCATAAGGCAACATTTCCACCATGTCAGACCCTTCTGCAGCTGCCAAGCCTTGGTACCATGCCTGTACTGCTTGTAGGGAACCCTTTCCCCGGGGGCAGTCTGATCCGCACTGTCCTGCATGCCGAGCTCCACCGCAGCCTCAGTCGCCCGCTGTGTCGCTCCCTGCTTCCTCTGACCCGCCTGACTGGGCTAGATCCCTGTCCCAGGCCGTGGAAAGCCTCACTCATGTCGTGGGCCGCCTAATAGACAGGCCACCTACCCCGCAGGACGCTACTTTTACTGTCGCGCCCTCCGGGTCCACCGCTTCTGCCGCTGCAGCGGGTTCACTCCCTCTTAGTGACCCCTCCCGAGCTAGGCACTCTCAGAAGCGTCTTAGAGTAGAGCGAGCCTCCTCCTCGGATGCCTCCCTCTCCCCGCCACGCGTGCGCACCCAGACGAGCCTCTCCTCTCCAAAGGATTCGCTCTCTGAAGGTGAATTGGTGGTTTCAGATTTGGAAATGGACTCGGCCCTGCCGTCCAAGCTAGCCTCAGCGATGAGTCAACTCATCTCGGATATTCGTGACACCTTTAAGGTGCAGGATGACCCCCCTAGCTCTGACGCAGCTAGCGTCTCCTTTATCAGACCCAGGCAGGCCTCAAAAGTCTTTCCAATCCACTCTGATTTCTCCTCCGTGGTGTCTAAGGCTTGGGCTCGCCCGGACGCCCGTTTTGTCAATCCCAAGAAGCTGGACATTTGCTATCCATTTCCAGCCGATGTCGTGGCCACCTGGTCGTCCCCACCCAAGGTGGACCCCCCTGTGGCCCGTCTGTCAAAAAACACGGCCATCCCTGTTCCCGACGGGTCCTCTCTTCAGTCAGCGGAGGACCGTCGCATGGAGACCCTTTCCAAGGGCATTTTTGCTGCCTCCGGTTCTGCTCTCAGACCGGTTTTTGCCTCTGCTTGGGCAGGTAAAGCAATCTCTGCTTGGGGTGCGCAGCTGGAACAGGAGTTGGACTCGGACGTCCCCATCCAGGACCTACGTTCCTTGGCCCAGCTTATTATTCGGGCCGGGAATTTTGTTTGTGAGGCCTCCCTTGATGCGGGAGCCCTTATTGCACGCTCCTCCGCCCTGGCGGTTTCCGTCAGGAGGGAGCTCTGGCTGAAAGTTTGGAAAGCGGACGCTGCCTCCAAACGTTCCTTGGCGGGGCTACCGTTTGCGGGTTCCCGCCTTTTCGGGGTCCGCCTAGACGAGCTTATTTCGGAGGCCACGGGTGGTAAAAGCACCCATCTCCCTCAACCCCAAGCCAGGGGCGCCCCCCGCGGACGCCCCGGTGCGTCTCGTTTTCGGTCCTCCCGCAGGACCTCTGGGGCTCCCCCCGCAGCTGCCGCTTCGGCCCCTCCCCAGGATAAACGTAGGAAGCCGTTTTTTCGGGCACAGCCCTCCTGGCGCAGGCCGCAGGCTGCCCGCACACCCGCAGCAAAGCAATCCTCTGCCTGAAGGCGCGCCCCCACCCACCCGGGTGGGGGGCCGGCTCCTCCTTTTCAGGGACATCTGGATGGCTCACATCTCCGACGCCTGGGCTCTCGAAATTGTGTCCTCAGGATACAAAATCGAATTTGCGTCTTTCCCTCCAGATCGGTTCTTTCGCTCCCGCCCCCCGCGGGACCCGAAAAGCGCGGCTGCGTTCTCCGCGGCTGTTCAAGCCTTACTGGACAGAGGGGTGATTACCCCCGTTCCTCTAGAGGAAAGGTTCCAAGGGTTCTATTCGAACCTCTTTGTTGTTCCCAAGAAGGGAGGTTCGGTGCGGCCCATTTTGGACCTCAAAAAGCTCAACCGTTTTCTCTTCCTTCGACGGTTTCGGATGGAGTCCCTCCGTTCCGCGGTGGCTTCCCTGGAGCAGGGAGATTTCATGTCTTCCATCGATATACAGGATGCCTACCTCCATGTTCCGGTAGCCCGGTGTCACCATCGCTTCCTCCGATTCGCCGTGGGGGACCTCCACTTCCAGTTTGTCGCCCTTCCCTTTGGGCTGGCAACAGCCCCCCGGGTGTTCACCAAGGTCCTGGCCCCGGTTTTGGCCTTACTCCGTTCCAGGGGTGTTTTTCTGCTACCGTACTTGGACGATATCCTCATCAAGGCTCCGTCCCTTTCCCAAGCGGTTGCCAGCGTGGATCTCACTCTAGAGACTCTGGCGAGATTCGGTTGGGTCATCAACTTCCCCAAGTCCTCCCTTCCTCCCGCCAGACAACTGGTCTTCCTGGGAATGCTTTTAGACACGGAAGCGGCGGAGGTACGTCTTCCCTCGGAAAAACGTCTGACCCTCCGTCGGGCGATTCAGGGTCTCCTTCTCCACCGTCGACCGTCCTTCCGCTTCTGCATGCGGGTCTTGGGGCAGATGGTTGCCTGCTTCGAGGCAATCCCATTTGCGCAGTTTCACTCCCGCCCTCTCCAACGGGCGATCCTCTCCTCCTGGGACAAATCGCCGGAGTCTCTGGATCATCCCTTCCATCTATCGCCTCCGGTACGGTCATCTCTCCGCTGGTGGTTGCAGTCCCCTCTTCTGGGCAGGTCCTTTCTGCCGATCAACTGGTTGGTGGTTACAACCGATGCCAGTCTCTTGGGCTGGGGAGGCGTGTTTCCTCCCCGATCCGTCCAGGGCATTTGGTCTCCATCGGAGTCCAAACTCTCGATCAATGTCCTGGAGCTGAGAGCGGCCCTTCTGTCTCTGCGACACTGGACTCATCTGCTGAAGGGTCATCCAGTTCGTGTGCAATCGGACAACGCCACGGCCGTGGCGTACATAAACCACCAGGGGGGCACTCGCAGCGTTGCAGCAATGCGGGAGGTCACCAGCATTCTCCGTTGGGCGGAAGCCCACGTCCCGGCCCTATCTGCAATTTTTATTCCAGGGGTGGACAATTGGGCGGCGGACTTCCTCAGTCGCACCACCGTCGACCCCGGCGAGTGGTCTCTTCACCCGGAGGTGTTCGAGGCCATTTGCCTTCGTTGGGGCATACCGGACGTGGACCTCATGGCCTCAAAATTCAATCACAAGGTCCCCGCATATCTGTCCAGGGCCAGGGATCCGGGAGCCTGCGGAGCCGACGCCCTCGTTCTTCCTTGGCGAGGCTTCGCGCGCCCATACATATTCCCTCCCATCCCTCTCCTGCCCAAGGTCCTTCGGAAGATAGCGGCGGAAGGCGTCTCGGTGATTCTGGTCGCTCCGGACTGGCCCCGCCGGTCTTGGTATGCCGACCTCATGCTGCTCCTGGCAGACGCGCCCTGGCCGCTGCCCGCCAGGGAAGATCTTCTCTCTCAGGGACCGATCTTCCACCCGCGTTTAGGGTCCCTACGTTTGACGGCGTGGTTGTTGAGACCACCGTCCTGACGCGTAGGGGTTTTTCTGCGGACGTCGTCCGCACCATGATCCGCGCCCGTAAGCCGTCCTCTTCTAGGATCTATTATAGGACCTGGAGGACCTTTTTGGGGTTCTGTGCCGATCTGGGGATTCCTCCGCTCCGCTTTTCTCTCCCCACCGTTTTGTCCTTCCTGCAGAGCGGACTGGCCCAAGGGCTGGCCCTTAGTTCTTTGAAGGGTCAGGTGTCTGCGCTGTCCATTTTGTTTCAGCGCCCACTGGCCCCCCTTGGTCCTGTCAAGACCTTCCTTCAGGGTGTGGCTCACGCGGTTCCCCCGTACCGTCCTCCGGTACCGCCCTGGGACCTGAACCTGGTTCTCTCAGCGCTCCAGGCTTCCCCTTTCGAGCCCCTGCGGACGGTTTCCTTGCGACTTCTGTCCTGCAAGGTTATTTTCCTTGTAGCCGTCACCTCTCTTCGGAGGGTGTCCGAATTGGCTGCACTCTCCTGTCTGGAACCTTTCCTAGTGTTCCACCAGGACAAGGTGGTTCTTCGTCCGGTCCCTTCCTTCCTTCCTAAGGTGGTCTCCGCCTTTCATCTGAACGAGGACATCGTTCTCCCCTCTTTGTGTCCTTCCCCTTCCCACCCGCGGGAGAGGGAGCTTCATCGCCTGGACGTTGTCAGGGCGCTCAAGGTTTACCTGGAGGTAACCAGCTCTTTCAGGCGTACTGACTCGCTCTTTGTGGTTCCGGAGGGGTCGCGCAGAGGGATGGCGGCATCCAAAGTTGCTATCGCCCGTTTTGTCAAGATGGCTGTTACTGAGTCTTATCTCGCCAAGGGCAAGGTTCCGCCCCTTGGTGTTACCGCTCACTCCACTAGAGCGGTCGGGGCTTCCTGGGCTCAGAGGAATCGGGCTTCTACGGAGCAGATTTGCAAGGCGGCCACTTGGTCCTCCTTGCACACCTTCACCAAGTTCTACAGGGTGCATACTCATGCGTCGGCTGACGCTGCTTTAGGCCGTCTGGTGTTGCAGGCGGCAGTTGATTGATGCCTCTGGTGTTGGTCTAGTTTGTTCTGGTCCCTCCCTTCTGGGACTGCTCTGGAACGTCCCATGGTTTCCTGTGTCCCCCAAGGAATATGGGCGAGAAAAGGAGACTTTTGTATTACTTACCAGTAAAGTCTCTTTCTCGCTCTTCCTTGGGGGACACAGCACCCGCCCTTCATTTGGGTTACAGTTGTGGTTCCGGCTTGGTTGCCCCCGTTGGGGCTCGACAGTTCTTTTTTCCGGTTGGTGGTTATCTTTCACTACTTGGACACGCAACTGGCAGTCTCTTCTCCAGGCTGAGGGGTATAGCTGATGGAGGAGGGGCTTACAGCTTTCACTTAGTGTCACGCCTCCTAGGGAGCAGAGCTATACCCATGGTTTCCTGTGTCCCCCAAGGAAGAGCGAGAAAGAGACTTTACTGGTAAGTAATACAAAAGTCTCCTTTTCACTACATCACAGAAACAACTGAAACAAAGATCTAAAAGCAGTTTAGCAGCAAACTTTGTGAAAACTAATATTTGTGTCATTCTCATAACTTTTGGCCACGACTGTATACCGGAAAAGAACTGATCAGTTTTATCCTAATGCATTCTGAATGGAGAGTAATCCGTTCAGGATGCATCGGGATGTCTTCAGTTCAGTCTTTTTGACTGATCAGGACGGAGATAATACCGCAGCATACTACAGTATTATCTCCGGCCAAAAAAACTGAACACTTGCCATAGGAATGTATTAGTGCCAGATCCGGCATTCAAAATACCGGAATGCCGAATCCGTGCGCAGACCAAAAAAAAAAGTGAAAAAAAAAATCTAAACTGATCCGTTTGTGCGTATGACAGACGGATCCGTTCTTGCGATGCATTTGTAAGACGGATCAGGATCCTGATCCGTCTTAAAATGCAATCAGTTGGCATATGTTTTGCCGGATCACTATGCCGCAAGTGTGAAAGTAGCCTTAATTGATGGGCTTTTAACCCCTTCCTCACCACAAGGTAATTGTATGTTGTGATTTGGACTAACTTCCAGCACCTTCACCTTTTGACTCGGGAGTTAAACGCACAGCTTGCCTTTATGTGCTACTCGCAGGCAATATTGCTTTGGTTTACAGCGTGTACCAATGTGTGACAGAAGTGGGCAAACACTGGCATTAAAGAGTACCTAATCACTGTATCAGATTTTGTTTTGATTGATGAAAATTTGGATGCTGAGACCCCTATTAATCACAAAAGTGAGGAGCGCTCTGGATCAGGTTTTCATTAAAGGGGTTTTCCAAGTTTATTTATTTTTTGTTCTTTGTATGTTTCTAACTAAGCAAATGTAAGGGGTTTTTCAATTCACTTCATCTGCAGTGGCCCCTTTCTCATATTTCACTGAGGGTCACATGACCTGTGATGTCGGCTTCTGTCCCTGCTCTGATGGCTTTTGGTGCACGGAACGTTACCCTGAAGGCTGTGCTGGTTGGAGCGACAAGCCACGCCCCCTGCACTGACCGATCTGCTGGTCACACCCACCCTGCACTGCCCAATCTGCTGGCTGAGCTGTCTGCCGTCCCCTCCCACTGTAAGTTTCTCCCATCTGCACACAGAATATTTGGAGCTCAGCCAGGGTGACCATTGTGTTCTTGCTCACCTCTCTTACCAAGGCCCTTCCTCCTGATTACCTACTTTGGTGGGGCGGCAGCGCTAGGAAGAGTCCTGGTTGTTCCAAGTGTCTTCCATTTAAGAATTATGGAAGCCACTGTGCTCCTGGGAACTTTCAGTGCAGCAGAAATGTTTTTGTTCCCTTCTCCAGATCTGTGCCTCCACACACTCCTGTCTCTGAGCTCTACAGGCAGTTCTTTCCTCATCATTGCTGGTTTTTGCTCTGATCTGCAGTTGTGAGATCTTATATTGACAGGGCCCTTGTCCAGCCAGCTGAATTTACCACATGCGAGCCCAAACAAGGTGTAGAAACATCTCAGAGATGATCCAGAGCCAAATGTCATGTGTCATAGCAATTTTAATAAATGTGCACACCTTTCTAAAACTCTATTTTCCTTTTCTCATTATGGGGTACTGAGTTCAGATTGATGGGGGAAGGGGGGGGGGGGTTAAACTTTATTTTTATTGTTTTTCACATTTTGTTATGTTGCTCCTTGTGCTAAAATAATCAAAGGGTCTACAGACATTTTGAATGGCGTCATTGAAAACACTTTTCCTGCAGCACACAAGCCCTCCGTTTGTGGCTCTTGAAATGCGACAGGGAAGGCCAAAAAACTGACCAATCCTCAAAGGGTTAATTCACTGAACGTCGCAAGCCTTTAAAACAAAATCCGTGTCAAGGTTTGTTATCTGAGAGAGAGGATCTGTGACTGCTCCTGTGGAAGTGGCGTCATGCTATGTTTGACTCCACATTTCTGTACGCCGCCGGTCCCTGGAGCCGTATAGCTGGTATTATGTGGTGTTATGGCGCCACCTTGTGGCACAGCGATGGTGACTATTTTGATCAGTGACTTCACCGCTGCCTCGTCTGTTTCTTGCTTCCTTTACAGTTACTCTGAAGTTCATAAGACGGTGACTGATAATTTAAACCAAGTCAATGAGGAGAGGCCTAAGGCCGCGGCAGTGATGTTACTTGGCACAGCCAGAGAGCTGGTATTTCATAAGGCACTAGCGAAGTAAGTGCTGCCTGTTACCATGAGGATTTGCAGAAAGCTGTCATGTTATCTGGTTGATATGATTGGTCATTGCACTACATGGGTTTCATTTGCCGAGGTATCTATTTTCTTTGCCCCTGGGGTCTGAAGATGGTTTTTGCCCATACATCACCCATTCCCACAAGTCCATGTTTAAAGGGGTATTCTGACATTTTTATACTGATGATCTATCCTCAGGATAGGTCATCAGTATCTGATCAGTGGAGGTCTGACACCTGGGACCCCCGCCAATCAGCTGCTTGAGAAAGCATCGGTGTTCCTGTGAGCACCGTGGCCTTCTCTCTGCTTTTCCCAGGCCAGTGACGGCACATTCAAAGTTCACATGGCCTAGGTGCAGATCAGTCTCATTCAAGTGAATGGGGCTAAGTGCAATACCAAGCACGGCCACTATACAATGTACATCACTGTGCTCGGAATGCTATGAGAAGGCAGCGTCGCTCACGGTGCCTTCTCAAAACAACTGGGTGTCGGACCCCCACCAATCAGATACCGATGACCTATCCTGAGGATAACCCATCATATAAAAATGTCGGAAAACCCTTTTAAGAGCTGCCAGACTCTTAGTATTCTAGATCTCCTCTTCGAGTGGGGGGGATGAAGAATTGCTGTACTGTGTATTTAAAATCTACACCACAGATTTCTTTTTTCCCTGCAGTGTCGATGAGATTGGTCACTTTGCTGCTCTGTTGCAAATTTTCCATCCGTAAATCCAGACAGAAAATGTGCAGCATATCTGCAATGTGTGAACCTAATAATAATAATTTGTATGGAGCTAATGTGTTCCTACAGGTCCATTCACACATCTGTAAGTGTTTTGCGGATCCCCAAAACACGGACTCCGGCAATGTGCATTCTGCAATTTGCGGACCGCACATAATAGGAAATGCCTAATCTTGTCCGTAATTGTGCACAAGAATAGGACATGTTCTATTTTTTTTTTTTAATGGATCTGTGGATGCGGTTCTGCAGATGCGGATCTGCGGATGCGGACAGCACATTACGGCCCCATTGTAAATGAATGGGTCTGCACCCGTTCCGCAAAATTGCGAAACGGATGCGGACCTATTTTGCGGACGTGTGAATGGACCCTAAGGATAAGCAGGTGTCTCTTCATCTGTGGGTCAGGAAAGCTCTTCATGTTTTTCTGTCATTGTGTCCTGCTGTCTATTAACATGTCATTCTCCTTCCTCATTCATAGTCTGGTTACCTTGAATGATCCACTTGCAAATATTAAAGCGTCATCTGCCAACTTGATGAGTAGGTAAGTATGATGAGAGTGTATGTGTTTATTACAGCTTGTTTAAGGCCCAAAGGCTTCTAACCGTGTTCATTTTGATGGACTTTGTTGGGTAATTTTATAGCTGTGTCTGTATTAGGCTTCATTTACACACTGATATTTGCTCTGGGGGAAAAAATGGCAGTAAAAACATCTGCTTTTTTAATTGGTGTTTGGCTTTTTTCCCAGTAGATTTGCACACACACCCCAACCCCCCATAGAGGAGATGAGTCTGACAAGCACCATTGCTTCAATATGCTGAATTAAACATAATAAGTATAAATACAATAATATAACATGGAAATAACACTACTGGAAAAAAAAAAGACCTATTTTTTTGTTTTATGACTTATATTTTATACCTCTTATTTATATACATACTGTATGTATTCTACAAAAAAGAACATAGGACTTTAACACTACAAAAGCTTGTAAAAAAAAAAATATATTCTGATTATAATTGAAAACTACAATTAAAAGAATATTAAAATAAAACCCTGTCATCTAACCTGAAAAAAAAAAAACTTAAAAGGCACAAGAAAATGATGGGGGGGGGGGACATTTATCAAACTCTGTACTGCAGAAAACTTGCACACGCCATGCTAAGCGCAGGATTCTGTCCCCCTGAGAGTCGGTATAATGTCCTGGCCTACATTATACATGCATCCCAGGAACCATAACTCTTTTTTTTTTCTTCATCTTTCCACCTATGTAGCAATGTGTAGGCATGTTGTTTTTTTTTTTTTTTTTTTTTACAACCATTTTGGCGTACATATAAATGATCAATTAAATTTTTCTTGGGGGTGGAGTGATGTAAAAGCACTTTTTCCTCCCATGAGAAATTGAAGCATAAAATATACATTTTTGCTAATGCTATAATTGTAACCACACGTACAATAACATTATTTAGAGAATAATTTTAAAAGCATAAAAAAAGTGGCGGAATAATTATATATATATTTTTTTCGTTTTTGCTGCCAAAAAGTACGTAAAGATTTAAGGGGTTGTCCAGTTTCAGGAAGAAAGCTAATAACACGGGACCCACCTGAAATAAAGTAGCGATCAGCCAGGATGTGTCGGCTGCATCAAATGGTTATCCTCTTACGCACAACTGAGGCCACCGATTGGCTGGCGCAGTTGCGTATTGTCGATGTGCCCAGTAATGCTCTGAATGGAATCTCCATTGTGTCTTTTTAGAATTGTGACCACTCTACAAAGGCTGCTGGTCTTGAATGATTACCCAAAGACTCTCTATGACAAGTTTGTCAGCTTCTTCCAGTCTCTTCCGCTCCCCCCACACTTATACAGTTTCACATCCAGGTAAGCCTGTCTCTTTGTGCGCTAGATACGGCCCGTAGAGATGAAACCTCACTGAGATTGCCGTGTGGTTTTCGGCTGCCGGTGAGCACGTGGCACACTACCGGTGTCATTGGCACATGAGTCTCTTTGGCTGTGTGCATTTAACGGTAAACATGTGGCATCAGAAAACTCATTGCTTTTTGCTGTTAACGTGCAGGTAGTAATAGAGGGGATGGGATACGTGCCTCCGCCCCGTCCACAAGATACAGCAGAGCTACATGTGCTGCACACAAATTGTACAGAACTTCTTTAGAGATTATTTTTATTTATTTTTTTAAATCCTGTTTTTCTTTCTGAATGTCTCTAGCCTTATTTGTAATTCAGTTTCTTTTACTTGCATGTAGTTTTAGTTTGTGTCTTCTGCTGCTGATGTGAAAATGTATTTTCCACCAGCCTGAACGTCATCCGATGGGACAACTGGTTACTGACGTCTGTGTTGGCCGGTCAGAACCTGACAGGGACCCGTACAAACAAAGGCAAGAAGGAATGCCTGTGGGAACCAATGCCCGTGGTCCAGTCCAGGGTGAAGAAGCTTGAAGACGAGAAGAGGTTTGTACTCGCGAAGGCAGCGCCTGTTCGAATGCCTTTTTAAAACATTTGGAGTTGATAGAGGGGGTCCCCGCTCAGTACCCCCCTCTACGAGCCAGGGCACAGAATGGCTTCTGTTTTGGCATGCTCGAGCCTACAGTGTATTGCACTTCAATTGCTGTTATGTATCGTTACATTTTCCCTGCGGGGTGCAAGGAGCTGATCATCCCGAGGGGCTGTATTCTGAAATGCGTCATCTCTGATGGATCAGCAGTTATAATTGGTCTGAGTTGTCTTCTTTGAACAACTACTGTACATATTTCATCATATTAATGTATTAGATGGAAGTCCTCTGATCTAAGGACCCCCACCTGCCTGCACCCGTCTGCTGGTCTATGCATTACACTGATGATCCATTCATTCCCATGGGCTCATGCTTACAGGGTTTATATAGTTCTTTAAAACTGATCATCTGCTCTTAAAGGGGTTGCCTCGCTCTAGCAAGTGGCATTCATCACGTAGAGAAAGTGAATACAAGGCACTTACTAATGTATTGTGATTGTCCATAATACACTGCTTGCATTTAGTAGTGGCTGTGCCTGGTATTACTTTTCACTAAAGCTTCATCTAATGCAGGTGCATTGAGCTGTGATACCAGGAATATCCACTGCAAAAACCAAGAAGAAGCTCTGTGAGCTCCATGGCCCCTTCTAACAGCTGCTCGGTGGGAGAGACCAGTCCCCACACATCTAAAACTGCTGGTCTAGCCTAAGGCTATGCCCTAAATATTAAATAACCAGATAAGCCCTTTAATTATCACAGTGGGAACCCTCGCTCATATTGCATCAGCTTTAATATAAACTATATGACTTATTCTGCACAGACTCGAGTCCTGGCCGATAAATCACCCAACTTTTCTTACCTCTAGTTACAGGCAGTTGGTGCGCTACCTGAATGCCGTGCGGTGCCCCGAATACACCAGGTAAATCTCGCCCTCACGTCTGGCGTCACCAAGTTCTTCGGAGTGTCATCCATATTCCACTTTTCTCTAAACTGCTCCCCTCCATATTGCAGCCTGAAGATCCTGAAGCAGAAATTGTGTTTTTACACGTGTAAATACGGAGACTTCTTTTTAGCCGCCAATACTCTCATGGTAACGAAGCGGATTGAGGGCAACTACTGCAAGTTCTTTACTCCCCAACTCTTCGAGTTTCACCTCCTCATGCTGCGAACAAGGAGTTGCCCCCCTGGAAATGAGCTTGTAATGTCAGATGTCTGGGTCCCGATAAAAAGTGAGTGATTTAAAGCTAGCTGAGTCCATTATCTATTCCTGGTGCTTACATCCAGAGGTGACTGACAACCTCGCCTTGCAGACCTTGTAATGACCCCCCCCCCCCCCCCCCCCCCCCCCCCCCCGTAATGAAGATGCCTAGCATATAGAAGGTTTTTGTGGATGCAGTGTGGCGCCCCTAGTGGCTGTGCAGTAATTTTCAAAGCAATCCTAGAAATCTGTACATGTGTAAACAAGCACACGTCGCTGTAAAAGATAGGAATATTTCATTTCCTGCAAACGTTTTATCACTTGACATCTGAGCTTTGATGTGCACAGCCTGCGTATAAATCCAACAAACGCCTGTAACATTTTACTCTGTTCACATCACCTCTGAATCTTCCGAATGTTTACTTCCAAGGACCTATGCTACAGTGTAGGCATAGTGTCATGTACATTCCCTTTTACTACTGTGCGGTATACGTTTTTTTTTTTTGTTTTGTTTTTTTCGTGGGATGCCTCTGTATCGAAAAAAGGAAAGTCGACTGTTTTTCTTTAAATTAGATGTTGGCCAACTTGACAGGGGCCAATGGAGACTTTACATTGTGTGAATGGAGCTCTATGGATATGTATGATGTATACGCCAGGAACAGAGCCTTACAGAAAATCAATTTTGCGGCCAGATCTACCGCTCGAGGCTCGACTAAAATGAAAATGGAGCTGTAATTTGTTGCTGGGTCGGGTTAGACCGTTTTGATGAACGACATGGAGTGTGTACACAGAAATACTCCTGACCCCACTCCTTGTATTCGTATTGCTGGCAGCATTGTTGCCCTCTACTAATGTTTCTTTTGACGTATTTTCTTAGGTTCGCCTTTGAGGAAGGGGACTTTGGTACGGACTGCACTTAAAATACTTTTCTGTAATGACCACCTATTTCACGAGGTGAGTGATTTTAGTGTTCATAGCCCCATCGGCAATTCACTAGAAGTTATATGTGGTGCAAAGAAGTAGGTATACAACCTGCACACACACTCCGCAGTCTGAAATGGCTGATAACCACCAGCAATAATATATCCAGCTGCAAGTCGGGCCCAGTTCACACTGATGATGCAGCACAGACTGCCCAGTGTTCATGCTGCACGCAGGCTGGATCTCCAAGGCAAATCTCCTCTTTTACTGGGCAGCCTGCATTCCGTCTCCTCTCCTTCAGGATGATCAAAATGAACACCATTATCACTCCATAGTAGTATTTTTGCATGTAGCTTAAGATACATATTGAAGGATTATTGCTAGGATATGCCATCACTTTTGTGGGGGTCCAACGTCTGGGACCCCACTGATCCCGAGAACAAAGCAGCGCTTGGCCTGCTGGCTGTGCATGGAACTGCAGCACGGTCTTTCGAGTGAATGGGAACGGCTGTAGTTCCCTGCGTGACTGGTGGCTGGGCAGGGAAGAACAGCGAAGGGGATGCAGTGCTGGTCTCAGTGTTGCAAACTCTTCAATCGATTATCAGTGCATGTCCAAACTCTGAGACCCTAGCAGTCTGTCACTTTATAATATTGAATTGCCTTTTAATATACATGTTTGCATTGCTGTTATTGATGTATTGTAGCCAAAGTGCTGGAGCGCTCTTGTCAGAACCTGGTGCACAAGTGAAATGTTGTCACATGAAGGAAAGCTGCAGCCACAGTGTGTGTACGATCCTGACCTAGTGTTTAAGCAGGTAAGTCGTGGTGTGTAAGACATCAGAAAATCCCCAATGTCCATCCAGTGACATGAAGTACTTAGAGGACAGACTGTGGTGATAGAGACTGTATACACGTGCTGCTGCTCATTATCCACATCCCCACCTCCTTCGTACTTCATGTCTCCCCATGAACTCCATTCCTACAGGGATTCAGCAGAAGATGTTATCATCTGTATTCAGGACCATAATCCCTGACAAGCAGAGAGGAGGATGAGGCAGCATTATGGTGAAGTAACTTGTCCTCCTGTGTGATTAGGACAGGTTTTGTGTGTACTAATAGGACGGTGGCCATGTTCTCCTAATGATTGCCCCCTAGACAAAACGAGCCGTTATATCTAATGAAAGGATTATTTTTTTTAATAAAGTAACATTTAAGTATTTTAATTTTATGTAATTCCTGGAGAACCCCTTTAAAAAATGGGAAAACTTTTAGTGACACACACTTGCAAACTCCAGAAATAGAAAATCTAATGACTCCATTCCAACACTCAAAATGGTATAATGTAGAAAAATGAAAAGGGCACCCTAGGGAAACTAAATATTTTGTTAATATTATGTCGTCAGCGCATAATGTAATTTTGTGTTCTCTTGTGCCTATTTTAATACCTATTATTTGTGAGTTTATACGAATTGTTTCTGCTAGGGGTTCCATTAGTAATGCAAAAATTAAAGGAGAGAGGGGGCATCCTTGTCTTGTACCGTTCCTAATATTGAGAGATTCTGAAAGATAACCGGAGGAATAGACTTTTCCTGAGGGATTGGAATATAATGCCATAATGGTGGAATTTATGTGGTCAGTTAATCCAAATTTGTGTAATACAGATTCTAGATAGCCCCAAGTGTATCCTGTCGAATGCTTTTTCGGCGTCTAATGATAGGAAGAAGGAAGGGATATTTAGTGTTTTACAATGTTGTATGAGGTTTATTATTCTACGTGTGGCGTCAAAGGTTTGTCTTCCTTTTAATAAAACCTACTTGGTCTTGGTTTATTATCAAGGGAAGAATATAAAGTAATCTATTTGCTATCATTTTTGCATATATTTTAATGTCCGTGTTTAATAGAGAAATTGGGCGAAAGTTAGATGGTGTAGTAGGTTCTTTTCCTGCTTTGGGTAGGGTTATGATTGTTGCTGTTAACATTTCTTTTGGGAAGGATTTTATTTCAGCGGCTAAATTAAATATTGTTTCTAAGGGTACTTTCACACTTGCGGCAGGACGGATCCGACATGCTGTTCACCATGTCGGATCCGTCCTGCGGCTATTTCGCCGTGCCCCCGGGCCGCCGCTCCGTCCCCATTGACTATAATGGGGACGGGGGCGGAGCTCCGGCGCAGCACGGCGGTGCACGGCGAAAGCCGGCGGACTAAAATTACTGCATGTCAGGTTTTTTAGTCTAGCGGCTTTCGCCGTGCTGCGCCGGAGCTCCGCCCCCGTCCCCATTATAGTCAATGAGGACGGAGCGGCGGCTCGGGGGCACGGCGAAATAGCCGAAGGACGGATCCGACATGGTGAACAGCATGTCGGATAAGTCCTGCCGCAAGTGTGAAACTAGCCTAAATTGGGTGTTAATTCTTCTGCAAATATTTTATAGTATCTACTAGTGAGGCCATCTGGTCCTGGTGATTTGCCTAGTTTTAATTGTTTAATAGCATTTTAGGATTTCTGTTTTATTGGATGGCGTATGAATATAGCGGAGTTGTTCATCATTTATTTTTGGTAAATTGATAGATTTCAGAAAGTTTGTAATGTCAGTGATATTTGGTTGAATGATGTTTGGCTCATTTTTTAAGGTTGTATAGTGAGGAATAGTAATCTTTGAACTTTTCGACTATCTGTTGCGGGTTTATTATTTTTTGGTTGTTTTCTGTCACTAGGTAGGCTATCCTTTTGTTTGGCTTCTCTTGTTTTAGCTTGTCTTGCAATAAATTTTCCAGGTTTATTATTATGATTATAGAAGTTCATTTTGTTATCTAGTAATATGTTTCCGTATTGGTTGGCGAGAGCCTGTTGCAGATCTAATCTGAGTTTTTTCCCTATATTTTCAGAATCAATTTGTTTAGGTTTTTGTTTATTTTTGTTTTCAAGATTTTTTAACTCTTGGGTAATACGTGTGATTTCTCATTTTTTAAGTTTATTTATATGTGCTGTTGTTTGGATGAATATTCCACGCATTACTGCCTTATGTGCGTTCCGTATTGAAAAGGGGTTGCAGTCTGATTAGTTGTTACTGGCGAAGTATTCTTTTAGGGAGGATTTATGTTTATTTATATATTCTGGGTGATTTATAATATAATCTTGTAGGCGCAGATGGGCCTAGATGATCTTTAATTTGTATTAAAGTTGGTGCGTGATCTGACCAAATCTGCGCCACCAAACGCTCCAAGAGACGTACTGACCAGAATACACTTCTACCATATAAAAGAAAGAATTGTTCATTTTTTATGTTGGCCTGACACCTGCTGTCCAAAATAAGAATTGCAGCTTTAATGCCCTGGGTCTCTTCAGCGAGACCCAGCGCATTGAAATCAATTACTGGCATCCTTATTAACCACAGAGGATGCTGGTAAGAAGCCCAGAAGCGCAACCTTCCCTGTTTTTTACCCTTTAGATGCCATGATCTCACTTGATCATGGCATCTAAAGGCTTTAATGACCGCAATCGGTATTATTGCCAGTCGCGGTCATTAGCTGCGGGTCTCTGCTGTTTGAAACAGCGGATACCCGCCTGCCATGATGCCCGCTGTACGCGCTAGCAGACGCAATGTTTGCACTGGTAGCGAACGAATTAAAGGCTCATCTCAGACATTGATGGCATGTCACTAGGATATGCCGTCAATGTCAGACGGATGTGGGCTCCACCTCTGGGACCCACTCCTATCTCCAGTGTGCGGCCCTACGAAGTGAGAAAGAGCGCACCAAACAAGCGCAGCCACCCTGCATTCACTGCTGTGAGAGTCCTAAGAATAGCCAAGCCCCAGTTTGCCCATAGTCATCAACCGAGCAGTGGCCATGATTGCACAGCGCGCTCTGCATTCACCACTATAGGTAACATAGTTTATAAGGCCGAAAAAAGACATCTGTCCATCCAGTTCGGCCTGTTCTCCTGCAAGTTGATCAAGAGAGGAAATCGTATCAGAAAATAGCTGAGCACACTCAATTTTCAGAACTCCTCTAGCAATAAATGGAGAGCATGCTGCGCCTACGTGGTGTGATCTCCTCTTGGGGGACCCCATTTCGAAGATAGGTGGCGGTTCTACCTCTGGGTCCTGCTCCTATCTGATGTTGATGGCATATTCTAGCGATTTGCCATCAGTGTCTGAGAAGATCCAACCCCTTGAAGATTAAGGCCCAGTTTGGTACATTAAATCTTCCAATTAGTTTTTCAAACTAATTTGAAGAACTTTTTCAGAACTTCTGACCTACCTAAGCCTCTTACACAGACATACTCACAACTACAGTCTCCAAGTGTCAAACCCTTTCCTAACTCCAGGTGGGTCACAGATGTACCCGGCTTTTCTCCTGATGACCGGAGCGGTCAGTGGTGAGCGCTCTTGACTTTCTAATTCATCCCAGGTTCAGTAATGGGGTATATTACACCCCTGCTAAGCTTAAACGGAGCTCCCCATCTGACCTCTGCTTCCCGTGTAAAGCAGTGGCTGCTGCCTCTGTTCTGTGTCTGGACTTGCGCTAAAGTGTTTCCCTTCTGATCACTGTTGTTCTGACCGTGAGGATGTTTCTCTCTCTCCAGATGGTGATGACCATGTCGTGTACAATCCTGGACGAGCTCCAGAGGCAATACAACGTCATTCTGCCGGATCGGTTTCATAAAGTATGTCTTTTTCTGCTTCCTTTCGCTCAGCGAGGGCTTCGTCACCGCTCCTGACAGAATAACAAT
Organism: Bufo bufo; assembly: GCF_905171765.1. Taxonomy (NCBI): domain Eukaryota; kingdom Metazoa; phylum Chordata; class Amphibia; order Anura; family Bufonidae; genus Bufo; species Bufo bufo. Next base: position 23,647,609 of record NC_053395.1, read on the forward strand.
TCTTGGGCATCTTTTCTTAGATCTTTGAATTGTTCAGTCTATTGTGCTCTCCTACGTCCAATAGCTTGGACAAGGCATGTCCTTACACACCCACTATCCGGGCTGACAGTGTAGGGGACACTCTCCTTTCACACATGGTGACGGTAGCACCCAGTAGTCGGTTTATTCCTACATTTTTAGGAGGAGTAACAGAGGAGCAGCACAAAGCAGAAAACATGCTATAGAAATTAGTTGTTCATAGGCAATGCCGATAGTTACTAAAACAGCAGATGGGTTCCCTTTTGAAATGGGTTCCCTTTTTACAGCAAAGCCATATTGACCAAATCCTGGGGTCCGACCACTGGAACTGAAATCCATGATCCTGAGAATCCAAAGGTGAAGGTGAACCTCTACATATTGGGTCTACAGATGGGGACTAAAAGGGTTTCCAGTGTGACTGAAAAATGTAATTTAGCTCTTAAAGGGAATCTGTCATCTGTTTTAACCATTTGTCAACCGCGCCTTTTTGTTTTTTATGTTTCTCACCCCCAGTAAACAAGCTTTTGTATATGTGAGTGTGTGTGTGTGTGTGTGTGTGTGTGTGTATATATATATATCTAGCTCACCTGCAGTGGGCATCGGACTCACTGTATATACAGCTATTGCGTTGCTGACATCATTACCTTGCGAAATTTCAAGTGCACAGAAGCTGACGTAGCGGGTGGATGTTGTGACATTGCAGCAGAGGAGATGGCATTATAATCTCAAGGAGGGGGTAGCGGCACAAAGTGAAGAGGTGGTCTGGGGGTCTTGGGAGGGATAGGCTTGGGCTCTTGGAGGAGGCAGTGTGGGGCTCTGAGCAATTGATAACGCCCTGCTGGGCACTTTTAGACTAATTTGCATCATATTGATAAAATGGTATAATGTAGAAAAATAAAACTCAGTATGGAAACAAAATATTTAAAACATTTATAAAATCTGTGCGTACATGTTACGTGTGTGTGTGTATATGTGTGTGTGTATATATATATATATATATGTGTATGTGTGTATATATTATTTTTGTTCTCTTGTTTTATGACTTGTATTTGTTTTTTACCTTTTTATTTATTTGTACTATAATTGAAAATTACAATTAAAAGATAAAAAAAAAAGCTAATTTACTGAGGGTGAGAAATGTTAATAAATATAACAAAATGTATGGTTATAATGATTACAAAGGTTAAAAATAGGTGACAGGTTCCCTTTAAAATATCCCTTTGGCTTCCAAATCTAAAATTTTAAAGTGGATATTTAGGATTAGAGATATGGGTTGCTTTCTTTTAGAGGCTCATAAGCTCCCTCTAGTGGTGGTTGCAGGGATCTAGAACTTAAACGATACCATTCGATACCACACGAAAAAATAAAACGCCAATAAAGCCACGTGCATTCTGCATTTTATGGAACATCCGGCCCATAATCGAACAGTCCTATCCTATTTTTTGGGGGGGACAAGGTGACTAAAAAAAAATGGGGAATCGCGCAGTTTTCATTTTTTTTTTTTTTTCTGTTGCGGCGTTCACAGCATAGGATATTATTTTTTTTTATATATATTTAAATAATTTGGACTTTTCAGACGTGGCAATATGTAATGTTTATTGTTTATATATGTTTTATGTAAAATTGGAAAAGGGTGTGATTTATACTTTTTGGGTGTGTTTTTTTATTTTTTATTTTTTTAAACTTTTTTTATTTAATAACTCTTTCCCCTCTTAGGGCTCTTTCACACGAGCGGATGCCGTGCGTGGAATCCGCTGCGTGAAAGCGAGCCAAGCCCAGTTCTGGACAGCAGAGACACGGAGCATTAACATGACTGATAATGCTCTGTGCCTCTCTGTGACCTCATGGAGTAGCGCGCTCCATGTTCTCTGATACTAGACTGTGCGGTAGCGCGGCCTAGTATCGGTAAAATGCAAATCCCGATATCGAATAGATACTGGTACAAAAGTATCGATATTTCGATACCCGGTGCAACCCTAGTTCCACCCCACATTTATGCCAAATGAAATGCATTGTTGTTTCAGGCGTATTGTGGCTCTGCAGAGATGATCCTCATCGTGCAAGCTGTTATCCGTTTTATGATGGCCACGAATCCCCCTCTGAGAGGCATGTTGGAGCTTATTACAGCATTTGGGGTAAGTACCGTATGACATCAGAGTATCACACAAACTCTGTGTGCCAGTACAGGAAAACTGAGGTGATCCGTGTGCAGGTCCAAGCCATGACCAACCGCAGAACCACTCATACACATTCCAGTATTGCAGGCTGAAAATCCAGTATATATGGAGATCTCCAGATGTCGGGGGAGAGAGAGATCGAGCATGTTGAATTTCAACACTGCTTTCTACCCATTGAAAATACATGCACACTTAGCCGAACCAAGAGTGTATGGGGGGAGGCGGGTAGTCAGAGCGTGCGGCCGACAGCTATTGCACCTTTACTTTCATCAAATATTAGAAAGTCACAGAAGTCACAGAATAGAAATGCAGACGATGTTTTTGGAGTTTGTGCTTTTTTTTTATTTTTTTTTATTAAGGGGTTATCCCATGACTAATGTAAAAACTGAAAATCAGACATCATACAGGACATGACAATCTCCTTCTAACAAAGCTAGAACCAGCCCTGGACCTCCCATGGATCCAGAGAGCTCCTCATTCATTGATCTGCTAGATTTATATCAAGTTGACAGCTCAAGGAGGCGTGTCTCTTCTGATGCAGCTAAGGGGCGTGTCCACGCTCTCCCTATCACAGCTCAGGAGGCAGCTGAAGGATAAAACTGAGCATGTGCGGCCTTCTCAGTGAGCAGGACAAAGAAACAAAAAAAAAACTGCAGGTGGCGCTATACGGGTACATTTCATAAAATAACTGGGTGGCTAGTATACATTTTTAACAACTTGCATTTACAAAAGTATTCAGATCCAGGTGCTGGTTCAAAAACTGTGGAATATTTTTCGTGGGACAACGCCTTTAACTATGTTTGGTGTATTTGCTGCTTCAGCCGAACCACTGGGCCCTGTCACTACTCCTTGAGTGGATCAGTCCTATGCCGGAGATGCTTTTTCAATTTATATCCAGTGCCAAGAAGGATTTGTTGGAAGATGAGCAAAGTGTATTACAATTGTAAGTCCCAGTTCATTATTTTTTATATAAAGTTTTATGTAACGGTGGCAGTCAGAAGCCCATGATGAATCTTACATGAGTGACATATACCATATATTAGAGGAGGAAAATAATAAGAAAATATTTTTCATCAGACTCTGTTTTAATTAGACCTCAGCTTAGACCCCCAATGTTAATTATACCTCAGATTAGACCCCCAATGTTAGGCTACTTTCACACTAGCGTTTTCAATTCCGCTATTGAGATCCGTCATAGGATCTCAATAGCGGAAGGAAACTCTTTAGTTTTGTGCCCATTCATTGTCAATGGGGACAAAACTGAACGAAATGGAATGCACTAAAATGCATTCCGTTCCGTTTGGTTGTGCTCCCATCGCGGACAGAATAACGCAGCTTTTTCTGTCCGTGATGTGGTGCGGAGCACACATTGTAAGTCAATGGGGATGGATCCGCAAAAAACGCTAGTGTGAAAGTAGCCTTAATTAGACCTCAGAAAAAAAAATAAAAATAAACCAACTCTCCTCTCCTGCTGTGGACTGTGCCGCCATTCCAAAGATCCATCGCTCTTTCTACCAGGTTGTGCTGTGACTAGAGGTGAGCGAATTTCATATTTTGAAATTCGTTCACACTTCGTTTGTTGGTTAAAGGTGAATTGCGTTATGGATTCCGTTGCCACGGGCCATAACGCAATTCTATAACGTAATGCCTTTATGGGCATTCCGTTATTCATTCTGTCATAATAGAAGTCTATGGGCTGCAAAACGGATCCGTCCCGTTTCCGTTATGCAGGAGAGGACAACGCAGTTCACCTTTAACCAACAAACGAAGTGTGAACGAATTTCATAAGCGGAAATTCGCTCATCTCTAGCTGTGACCCAACGTCGCACAGTGTGAGGTCACCGAGCGTGCCTGCGTCCTCACTCTGCGCACAGGTCACAGTACAGTGTGCAGCACTGGCAGAAAAAAAGGACCAGGAGGCAGTGAGTAGAGCCAGCACAAGAAGTGCTGTATTCACCACTCCCCAGTCCTACTGTACTAATGAGTGCTACCATAATGGAAGCGCTCATTAGTATTCGCCCCCAAAAAGACTCCCTGACATTTTCAACCCACTTTTGGAGGAAAAGGTGCATCTTATAGGGTGCTTCCCGACTCCAATCAGGCATCAGAATAACTCCCTGGACCAACGACCCCTCTCTAGTAGCTATAGCCTGTAATATTATTACACTCCAGAAACACATCCAGGCCCCTCCTGAACTCACCATCACCACCTCCTCAGGCAGAGAGCTCCATAGTCTCACTGCTCTTACCGTAAAGAATCCTCTTCTATGTTTGTGTACAAACCTTCTTTCCTCCAGACGCAGAGGATGTCACCTCGTCACAGTCACAGTGCTGGGGATAAAAAGATAATAGGAAAGATTTCTGTACTGACATCTAATATATATACATTAAATCGCCCTTTCTCGCCCATATTCATTGAGGACACAGAGAGCGTGGGTATAGCTATGTCCTCTAGGAGGCGTTGACACTAGTAAAAGCTGTTAGCTCCTGCCCTGGCAGCGATACCCCCTCCAGCCTGGAGAGAGAGCTTCAGTTTTTTTCTAGTGTCAATAGGAGGCAAGACCTCCCTGCTCTGCTGGGAAGCTCCTGAAGATTTTTTATTTTATTTTATTTTTTTCCTTTTTCAGATGGGAAAACAGTGGACGCCTCGTCTCCCTGTTCTCCGGGGTCGAGTTGCGCCAGTGCCGGTCATCCGCACTGCTGCCTCCCCCACAGAAGACAAGGTGGACCAGGGCAGCCTCGCTCCCCTGCATCCCGCCAGCCAAGGGGTCACCCATCCAAGCCCCCCTTTTCCAGCTTCCTGCCACTACGGTGCCAGTAGCTGAAGGGGTGACCCTGCTGGACCAGAGGAGGGGTGAAGATGGCGGCAGAGAAGAGAGGTGAGTACACTGGACTAGGTGAGTATGTTTAACCCTCTGGGTTGGTCTCCCCCTCCCTCGTGGTGGCAATAGTCTGCGAACAGACAGGGCTTCAGCATAGCCCAGCACCTGCAGCCATTCCAGCACCCCTGAAGCATTCCCCTCTGGCAGAGGCCGTTTGGTTGATGATTGAGTGGAGGACATAGGGGGTTAATAGTGTGCTGTATGCATTATTGGCGCGAATTAGGACCTGCCGTATTTCCGTATTAACATGCAGGGAGCGGAGCGCAGCTCCCGCTCCCCTACAACGCGGCATCTACCCTTCCGAAGCTGACACCGGGTTAAACCTCCTGGCCCTCCCTCACTCTTGGTGGTGATAATATTCAACTGAATACCATTTCCAGGACCACCCTGTCTGCCTGAGATCATCACCAGCTCCCCTCAAGCCATCGGCACCCCTCTTGTCATTCCCTTCACTCCTCTTGTTGTCCAAGAAGGGACATCGGCACATGGGGGGTTAATACGCCGTCCGGAGCGCACATGCAGAGAGGGGAGCGCAGGCGGCTTCTGCTCCCCTCCGGAGTCGGATTGATAAGGGCCGGCACCGTCCACTATTGCGGCACCTACTTCATTGCCACCCCCTTCGGGAGCGGACGCCGGTTGCGCCGCTCCAGAGGGGGTTAACTGCATACGTTCGGCCGGCACTGCATCTGTGCTCCGGCCGCGATAGTCTTTGCCCGGCCCGCACTGGCGTCCGCCCGGCCCAACCGGCGGACACACAGGGTGCAACCCCCGTCTGTTGCCGGGCGGGCGCATTCAACTGCTCTGTTATTGCGGTCTCACTCAGGTCCCTCTGCGCTCCGCCGTGCGCTAATGCATAGTCCCGACCTCCCCCGCTGCACACCAGGAACATGCACCGGCGGACACACAGGGAACGGAGCGAAGGAGGCTCTCCCCTATCTGTGATCCGCTGTTGTCAGGGCTCTTAGGGGGTTAATAACTTCCCTGACAGGAGCGGGGGGTGCACCCCTTACACAAGTGATCCACTACCGTGGGGAATGAGTACACATCTTGGATGTTGCACTTCAACTACGCCACTGCTATAGATGCCTTAGCTTCTTCTACAAGTGGAGCGTAACGAGTATCGTTACACGCTGGTGCCCTGTACTCTTCTTCTAATGGTATTTCGGTCCCGTTGTGTCCTTTTCCTTTAGTGCCGGTTTGGGGCATAAATATGACAACCTCTCTCTTCAGGGGGTTGCCCAGCCTCACTCATGTGTCCTAGCGTCCCTATATCCATGGTCCTCTACTGTTCCAATATGTTATCCACCATTCCTGATGTGGGAAGTGGTTGTACCGGCACTCTGGTTTGGCTTTGCAGCGTGTTCTCCGCTGGTGCGGTTTTTACGCTGGTACTAGCGTTCGCAGTCGCTGCAGTGGGGCATCCCCTCAGGTAAGGGTTCCACCCCGACGCTGGCTTGGCGGTTGTTCCTGTTCGACGCCCTTCCCAGGTGGAGTGTTTAAAGTTAGCTCTCCTTTCCTGAGGCAGTATGGTACCATGGCTTCTATCGGATTCCTCTAGTCTGCCCCCTCAGTTTGTGCTGGCGGGGCACGCTGCGGCTCCTACGGTACGGGGGTCCTGGAGTAGCCATTACATACTCTGGCTCCTCCTGCACGGCTCCGTCAGGTGACGGATTCTTCTAACGCCGAATTCGGTGGCGTACGCTGCATGGCCTCCTCCTTAGTCGGAGTATGGCGCCGCCACTCTCATCAAGTGGCTACTTCTGTGTAGTGCCAGTCTCAGATGGGGAATGGGCTTCGCCCTGCCCCCTTTTCCTTCCATGTTTTATTTTTTTTTTCCTTCTCTGGCTCAGGGTTCACGGTCACTACGCAAACCTTGGAACCTTGGTAGCTACTACGTTAGTACTTCCCCTCATCTACGTTGATGCAGGGTATTGGTTCTGTGTTTTTTTTCTTCCAGTCTCGTTCCGGACCAACTGTTGGGCTGGGACGTTTTTCCATATTCTCCTTCTACAGGTGAATCCTACCCGTTGGTCCTGGGTGTCCTACCCGTATCTACAACTACCTCTCAAGACTTGACTACTGACTGCCACGTCAGTCCGATGTAGTCATGCCTTTTCACTGCACTTTCCGTGGCTAGACTAAGAGACTCACCACGCCAGGCGGAGCGGGGGTGCTGTCATGACTCGCCACCGTTGCTGGAGTTTTGTTCCTGGAACAGAACACCCCTTATATTCTTCCTCCTCGAGGCAGGAGTTTTTCTCTCTTCTTGGTCTGGTCGAAATTTCCGTCGAGCAGCGTTGCTACACCGTCAATACACAGTCGCTGACGGAACTCCTCACCGCCGGTGATTCTCATATCGTCTCTACTTCTACCTATCCAATGTATTGATTCCTTGGCTTGCGGTTGGACATGCCTCATTCAGGTGTTTTTTTTCTTGGTAGTTTATCAGACGGCCTCTCAGTCTCCCCACAAGCCTCTTCGGCTCAAGGGCCTTCGGTGGACCAATTACCGTTTCCGGAATTCCCCCCTTGAACCCTTGCGGGAGATGTCTCTCTGACTCCGGTCCTGGATGGTAGTTTTTTCTTGTGGCTATCACACCCATCAGACGGGTGTCCGGGTTGGGGCGCTCTCTTGCAGAGAACCTTCCTGGTTCTTCACAGGAATAAGCGGTCCCTTGGCCCGTTCATTCCTTTCTCCTGACAGTGGTCTCTGATTTCCATTTCAATGTAGATATTCTCCTTCCATCACTGTGTCCCTCCCCTTCACACCCTAGGGAAAGGGAGTTAGACCATTTGGACGTTGTCAGGGCTCTGACGATTTATTTGCCAGCCTCCAGTTCCTTCCGGCGTACGGAACCCCCTTTTTTGTCATCCCGGAGGGTCCTCGCAAGGCATTGGCGGCCTCCAGGGTGGCAATTGCTGAAGCATACTGCACCCGGGGCAGGGTTCCGCCCTTTGGTGTCTCGGCTGACTCCACCAGAGCGGTGGGTGCTCTTGGGCTTGGTGGATTCAAGGTTCGGCCACACAGTTATGCAAGGCGGCTACTGACCTCCTTACGCACATTCACAAAAATTTGCCAGGTGCATACTTATGCATCGGCGGGCGCTGCCTTGGGCCGCATGGTCTTGCAGGCGGCAGTTCTTAGTTGCCTGCAGGGGCACTTGCTCCATGGGTCTGTGGTTTTTCCCTCCCTGTGGACTGCTCTCGGACGTCCCACGGTTCCTGTGTCCCCCCAATGAATATGGGCGAGAAAACGAGATTTTTGTATAACTTACCAGTAAAATCTCTTTCTCGCTCTTCATTGGGGGACATGGCACCCAGTATTGTTGTTCGGCCACAGTTGTGGCTGTTGCTGGTTAGAACCTGGTTTGGTTCTCGGCATTGTTGCTGTTCCACGTTATTTCGTTGGTTTACTTCTCCTACTGCTTCTCGCAAACTGAAGCTCTCTCTCCAGGCTGGAGGGGGTATAGCTGCCGGGGGAGGGGCTAACAGCTTTTACTAGTGTCAACGCCTCCTAGAGGACATAGCTATACCACGGTCTCTGTGTCCCCCAATGAAGAGCGAGAAAGAGATTTTACTGGTAAGTTTTACAAAAATCTCGTTTTCATCAGGGTTTTTTTCTAAGTGAATAACCCTAATTTTGATAATCTTTCAGGGTACTGTAGTTGCCTCATTCCAGGTATTACTTTAGTTGCCCTCCTCTGAACCCTCTCCAGCTCTGCTATGTCTGCCTTGTTCACAGGAGCCCAGAACTGTACACAGTCCTTCATGTGTGGTCTGACTAGTGATTTGTAAAGTGGTCGGACTATGTTCTTATCACGGGCATCTATGCTCCTTCTGATGCAACCTATTATCTTATTGGCCTTGGCAGCAGCTGCCTGACACTGGTTTCTGCAGCTTAGATTGCAGTTCACTAAAATTCCTAGGTCCTTTTCCATGTCAGTGTTACCGAGTGTTTTACCATTTAGTATGTACGGGTGACTTGCATTATTCCTTCCCATGTGCATAACCTTACATTTGTCAGTGTTAAACCTCATCTGCCACTTATCTGCCCAAGCCTCCAGTCTATCCAGATCCATCTGTAGCAGTATACTGTCCTCTGTAGTGTGTGTGTGTGTGTATATGTGTGTGTATGTATATGTGTATATATATATATATATATATATATATATACACACACAGTATACTGTCCTTTTCCGTGTTAATTACTTTACACAGTTTAATGTCATCTGCAAACATTGATATTTTACTATGCAAGCCTTCTACAAGATCATTAATAAATATATTGAAGAGAATAGGGCCCAATACTGACCCCTGAGGTTCTCCACTAGTGACAGTGACCCAATCTGAGTGTGTACCACTAATAACCACCCTCTGTTTTCTATCCCTCAGCCAGTTACTTACCCACATACAGACGTTTTCTCATTTTATATACTAACCTTTTATGAGGTACAGTGTAAAATACTTTGGAGAAGTCCAGATATACGACATCCATTGATTCGCCGCTGTCAAGTCTAGAACTTACCTCCTCATAGAAACTGATTACATTAGTTTGACATGACCGATCCCTCACGAAGCCATGCTGATATGGCGTTATTTGCTTATTTCCGTTGAGATGCTCTAAGATAGCATCTCTCAGAAAACCTTCAAACAGTTTACCCACAACAGATGTTAAACTTACCGGCCTATAGTTTCCAGGCTCTGTTTTTAGACCCTTTTTGAATATTGGCGCCACATTTGCCATGCGCCAATCCTGTGGGACATTCCCTGTCAGTATAGAGTCCGCAAATTTCAGAAATAAGGGTCTGGCTATGACATTACTTAATTCCCTTAGGATCCGGGAGTGCAGTTTTATTATCCCTATTCCTTTGTCACTCCTTGTTATACTTTATAAAATATCAATAAAAATGTACTGTTCAAAAAACATTTGCCTCCGTTCTCTACAATCTTTCTTAGATTTGAAAGACGAGGGATCAGTTACGTGTCGCAGCTTCTGCCCGTGTTTCTCTTGCACCCGAATGAAGGCGTGCGGTCAGTCGGCTTTCATTTTCTTGACGTCATCTCAAAGAACAGCACAGAGTAAGTATAAAACGGGCTGTAGATGGAGAACGTGATGTCTGTGCAGACGACGGCACACACCTCCGGTATCACAAGCTATAGGTGGGATGAGAGGGGTCTATGACACCGGGCGTGTCCTCTTCCAGCTTACATTTGAACCAGGAATTTGGCGACATGACAGCAGATTGCAGCAGGACTTCTGTGCAGTTCTTTCATCTATTAGCCAAAACACAGAGCAGAGGGACCACAGACGGCCCTCTCCAAGGACTGTTCTGTGCCTGCACCAAACTTTGAATTAATAAGTACAGAAGTACAATTTAGGAGGCAGAAGCAATGGATAGCACAGGTGATGTCTGGCCTTGTAAGTCATAGCAGAGGGGTAGGCAGCAGAGCTATGGTGCAGGTGATGCCTGGCCCTGTCAGTAGAGGGGCGCAGGTGATGCCGGGCCCTGTCAGTAGAGGGGCGCAGGTGATGCCTGGCCCTGTCAGTAGAGGGGCGCAGGTGCTGCCTTATTGAACATTACCCTTTCACTCCCACATCATGTAGTTGATCATGTGCTGTGTGGTATAGGACTGTGGCTTGGAAGCACTTTTTTATGTAATTTATTTGAAAATATGGTACTTGGCTTAAAAATGAACCAGGTTTAGCGGAATACTAATATAGATATTTTTTATTATTTCTTCAGTTTACCTTGGTCAGGAAACCTCAGCAACTGCCTGCAGGTGAAAGTAAGTAAACAACAGAGGGCGCCGTGTACTCCTGTCTAAGGGTACTTTCACACTTGCGGCAGGACGGATCCGACAGGCTGTTCACCATGTCGGATCTGTCCTTCCGCTATTTCGCCGGACCGCCGCTCCGTCCCCATTGACTATAATGGGGACGGGGGCGGAGCTCCGGCGGTGCACGGCGAAAGCCGCCGGACTAAAAAGTCCTGCATGTCCGACTTTTTAGTCCGGCGGCTTCCGCCGTGCTGTGCCAGAGCTAGTCAATGGGGACGGAGCAGCGGTCCGGCGAAATAGCGGAAGGACAGATCCGACATGGTGACCAGCCTGGCGGATCCGTCCTGCCGCAAGTGTGAAAGTAGCCTAAAGGGGAACTCCTGAAAATAGAGGACTTATGTCATACTGTATGTATAGGTTAAACTTATTTGGCAGTTATAATTTTAATGTTTTGAGTGCAGCTCTGGAGTATAATACAGGATGTAACTCAGGATCAGTACAGGATAAGTAATGTAATGTATGTACACAGTGACTACACCAGCAGAATAGTGAGTGCAGCTCTGGAGTATAATACAGGATGTAACTCAGGATCAGTACAGGATAAGTAATGTATGTACACAGTGACTCCACCAGCAGAATAGTGAGTGCAGCTCTGGAGTATAATACAGGATGTAACTCAGGATCAGTACAGGATAAGTAATGTAATGTATGTACACAGTGACTGCACCAGCAGAATAGTGAGTGCAGCTCTGGAGTATAATACAGGATGTAACTCAGGATCAGTACAGGATAAGTAATGTAATGTATGGTCTCAGTGACTGCACCAGCAGAATAGTGAGTGCAGCTCTGGAGTATAATACAGGATGTAACTCAGGATAAGTAATGTATGTACACAGTGACTGCACCAGCAGAATAGTGAGTGCAGCTCTGGAGTATAATACAGCATGTAACTCAGGATCAGTACAGGATAAGTAATGTAATGTATGTACACAGTGACTGCACCAGCAGAATAGTGACTGCAGCTCTGGAGTATAATACAGGATGTAACTCAGGATCAGTACAGGATAAGTAATGTAATGTATGTACACAGTGACTTCACCAGCAGAATAGTGACTGCAGCTCTGGAGTATAATACAGGATGTAACTCAGGATCAGTATAGGATAAGTAATGTAATGTATGTACACAGTGACTGCACCAGCAGAATAGTGAGTGCAGCTCTGGAGTATAATACAGGATGTAACTCAGGATCAGTATAGGATAAGTAATGTAATGTATGTACACAGTGACTTCACCAGCAGAATAGTGACTGCAGCTCTGGAGTATAATACAGGATGTAACTGAGTATCAGTACAGGATATGTAATGTATGTACACAGTGACTGCACCAGCAGAATAGTGAGTGCAGCTCTGGAGTATAATACAGGATGTAACTCAGGATAAGTGCTGTATGAGTGCAGCTCTGGAGTATAGTACAGGATTAGTAATGTATGTGTATAAATGATCATCTGGTGCTGCTAGTTGTATGTACCTTTTAGTCGGTGACTTCTAGAATTGCCTCATATTACGGTATTCCTCCCTCTGTTATACACTGCCTTTCTTCTTCCCGCAGGTTCTCCGTTTGACCCATACTTTGGTGAAATTCAGTCCTGTAGAGCACCAAAAATTGACAGCATGTATTGGAAGACTGACTTCAAGATCCTAACGCCCTGCGAGAGACTCCTATGGGGTAGAACAAACTGTGAATAATATAATACCAAAAAAAAAAACTGCAACTTTCATAGTGGATTTTTTTACATTTGCACTTTTCTTGTTGGTTGGCGCCGTTGTTTTTATACTTGATGTTCTCGCCTTGTCTTTTTTGCTTCCACCCATCTTTTCACTGCTTATGCTGACGCCATCTAGTGGACACAGATGATCATTACGGATGCTGGATGTCTGCGGCTGGCCGGAGTTTATTAGAAATATGGCCCTAACTGTACAGCGGGGATTAAGATCAGTAATTAATCATCGCACCATTCCGATAAGTCTCACTAACCTTCATTTATTTAAGAGTGTCTCTGGCAGACGCGGGAGCTGGCACACATTCACATCACACAGGCCGTTTCAGCATTGAGCACTTGTCATTTTTACTGTATTCTGGGCAAATAATGTGCGACACGTTCTGCCCGTGTCAGAGGCCTGAAGAAGATGTATCAGTAGTTGTCACGGGGTCCGGAAACTTCGCCCACTGATATTAGAAATACACTATAATGGCCCCCTTTACAGAGCACCAGTGAGAGATCCTCCTTTGTCTAAAAATTCTTGCCTTCCCCATGAAAGAACAGTGCCGCAGCATATTTGATTAGAACTCTTTTTATTGTGCTGCCCCTCTGTTGTTCCTCCTGGAAATGTTTGAATACACTGTAAGTGGCTTTTGGTATTCCCTGTGAGCACAGCCGGATACAGTCCAGTTCTCAGTAGATTCATACATTCTCAGGGTGAGTAACAGAGGACCGTGCAGCATTGTAAGAAAAGGTCCTCTTAGCCACTGATTAAAGGGGCTTCTGCCAAGTGAATGGGGTCCTTTCCCAATACCACATTGGCACTAAAATATCCAGCAAGTTTTTTTAATTTATTTTAGCCCCTACCCCTTGTTCATTTTCTCAGCCCCCATAGGCGTGACGTTAACAGCAGAGTTTACAAATCTTACTACGCAAGATTATGGTATGTCTTTTGATGCTCTGCAAACCGGCAATCTGCAAAATACGGATACTGGCCATGTGCCACCTGCGTTATTTTTTATTTTTTTTGCAGATCCATTGACTTCAATGGGTTCACAGTCCACATTTTCCGGACCAGAATATGACATGTTCTATCCTCTGCGGAATGGACCTACGGATGTAGACCGCACACTGATGTCATCCATGTGCTGTCTATTCCGCAAAAGATAGAACATGTCTTATTCTGGTCTGGAAAATGCAGATTGTGGACCCATTGGAGTCAATGGGTCTGCAAAAAAAAAAGTGGATCACTCACGGACAGGATCTGCGATTTGCGGACCGCAACATACATAGTCGTGTGAATGTAGCCTATGTGGATTCAAATGTGCAATTCCACCTTCTCTCTGTGGAGGCAAACTTGTGGTCAGAGGCCTCCTTTATGACTGCCGCCTGGTCCTTAGTCAGACCCGGAGGACGCCATGGTCGGAATATTCTGCATTTTTACTCTTCTGGAAGTGAGGAACCAAATGAGCACGGCTGGAGTCCCGCGGGTCATCCTGATATGCTGAGACCATTTCCTTACATATCTGTGCAGACCTCCTAGTGTCCGACACTGCCAACAGCGGCCAGGACTGAGCGATTCCGAGCTGTCAGCCGTCCTCCTCCATCGCAAAACCGGACGTTATGTTCCTTATCGGTTCTAATGGAGATGTCGTGGCCGGGCGCAGCTAAGGTTGTGCTTACCCTGTGAGGTAGGTTCACGTTGCTCTCTGGTGCAGCCACATTGATTTAATCAGGTCTAGAGTTGCATCCCGTATACTGTAGTCGCATCCAGAGCTGCATTATATATTTTTTTTTTCTGTATTTATTACCCTGCATTCACTGCTGGTCCAGTGTCTGTATTGGGGCATTTACATCAGACGCTTGTCCATCAGAGTTTATAACTAGATACCGAGTCGAGAAGAAAATGAAACGGTGAGGTGCCTGTCGGTATGAAATTCTAAATGCTGCTCTCGGTGTGACTGGATTATAAAGCCTCCTTTTACACATCAGTGATTTCCATCAGTGATTGTGAGCCACAACTAGGATTGGAGCCTCCACAGACGTAAGGGAAACATCTGCACCTGTACTGTGTTTAGAGCCGCACCTGGTTTTGGCTCAAAATCACTGAAGGAAATAACTGACCGAACACTGACGTGTGAATGAGGCATTAAATACAAGCTGCGAGGCGTGGACCTGCACGTTATACTGAGTGCGTCGTGTGAATGAGCCCTATTTTTTTTTGTTCTTCCTTATTTACAGTTCTGACCGGCCGTGCCTTTGTATCAGTTTTTCCTTTGTAATTGTATATATCCTGATTGTATTGGTTTAGAACTGTATAAATAAAGTTGAGTTTAATGATACATTTTTGATGGAATTTTTTTGTTCTGGGTCTCGGCGGTATTACACTTCGGGTGGTGGCAGCCTCGGCGTTCCTATCCGGAGTTTCGGGTCATGGTCCACTTTTACTTCATGCGGTTTATGTCGCACCTTGGACATTTTACAGCCATTGCTTACTCAAGCGTATGTATCCATGACCTTAGCATGTAAGACAATGATAAAATTAGGAAAATTCCTGTCATGGGCGGTTGTACCGCTACTACTCATTTACTTACATAGCATGGTGCCACCTGGTGTTCATTTTATTATATAATGACGCCACCTGGTGTTTATTTAAGGAGGTTATCCAGGACGTTATAACTTTTCCTCAGGATAGGTTATCCATTATCACATCAGCGGGGGTCCGAGTCCCAGCACCCTCACCGGTCAGCTGCATTAGGTCATCAATACAATTCACCGGAGAGCCCCTTAAAACAGCATGGTGCCATCTGGTGTGCATTTATTTGCATGGTATGGCGCCACCTGGTGTTTTTTTACTTACATAGTATAGCTCCACCTGGTGTACATTTACTTACTTACATCAATATAATTCACCGGAGAGCCCCTTTAAAACGGCATGGTGCCATCTGGTGTGCATTTATTTGCATAGTATGGCACCACCTTTTGTTCATTTACTTACATAGTATGGTGCCACCTAGTGTTCATTTACTTACATAGTATGGTGCCACCTAGTGTTCATTTACTTACATAGTATGGTGCCACCTAGTGTTCATTTACTTACATAGTATGGTGCCACCTAGTGTTCATTTACTTACATAGTATGGTGCCACCTAGTGTTCATTTACTTACATAGTATGGCTCCACCTAGTGTTCATTTACTTACATAGTATGGTGCCACCTAGTGTTCATTTACTTACATATCGGTATGGCTCCACCTGGTGTTCATTTATTTACATACCGGAATGGCTCCACCTGGTGTTCATTTACTTACATATCGGTATGGCTCCACCTGGTGTTCATTTACTTACATAGTATGGCTCCACCTAGTAGTAATTTACTTATAGTATGGCTCCACCTGGTGTTTATTTACTTGCATAGTATGGCGCCACCTAGTGTTCATTTACTTACATAGTATGGCACCACCTGGTGTTTATTTACTTGCATAGTATGGCTCCACCTAGTGTTCATTTAGTTACATAGCATGGTGCCACCTGGTGTTGAGTATATAACTGTGCATGTCCACATGCTCAGTCACTCTCCTCAGAGACAGGTCTCTGGATTGTAATCTTCTATTCACTGCAGGGCAGCCAATAGCAATGGCTTTCCGCTTGTCTGCAAAGAGCAGAGCCTCTGCAGTAGCATGGCAGTTTAGCTAAGAAGCAGGATGGGGCTATACTGTCTGATTGTCAGAACCCACCCCCTAGCTGCACAAAGGTGGGCACATGGGGGGGGGGGGGGGGGGGGGGGGGGCTGCAAATGACTTTGTCATTTCTGGAATTCTGTCCTGATCACAAGTCCTGCTGCTTTTACTCTGTGATCCGCATTGATCTGTAAGGAAAGTTGGCAGCAGGTGTTTAATTCTACTGCAGCGCCACCACAGGGGAAATGAGGCATTACATGGTCTTCACTCTATGGCTTCTCTGGCTGATGGATGAGGGTCCTCAGTGAGTCTGATCACCAGTGAACACGAGGGGATTGCTGGTCACCTGTATTATGCATGTAGCAGTCTGCCTCCTAATTGGGGTTGGGGCGGTTTATACTCCTCATATCTTCCCCAATCGACAGATGTCACTAATACATTCATTTTTGGCAAAAGAATGTAGTAATCAGCTTATGCTAGACAGCAGAGCGGGCTCCACATTATACTTGGGATATAAAATAAATCTCAATATCTAGAAAGGATTACACGTGTCTAAGGGAAAGTCTGTTTATCCTACTAAGTTTCCCCCCCCCCCTCCCCCAAATGCTTCTGAACTAATACTGTATATATCTCATGAGGAGGCGAGGAAATACTTAATCCAACCAAAGTCTGCAGTATTATAGTAGTTATATTCTTGTACATAGGAGACAGTATTATAGTCATTATATTCTTGTACATAGGAGGCAGTATTATAGTAGTTATATTCTTGTACATAGGAGCAGTATTATAGTAGTTATATTCTTGTACATAGGAGCAGTATTATAGTAGTTATATTCTTGTACATAGGAGGCAGTATTATAGTAGTTATATTCTTGTACATAGGAGCAGTATTATAGTAGTTATATTCTTGTATATAGGGGGCAGTATTATAGTAGATATATTCTTGTACATAGGAGCAGTATTATAGTAGTTATATTCTTGTATATAGGAGGCAGTATTATAGTAGATATATTCTTGTACATAGAAGCAGTATTATAGTAGTTATATTCTTGTACATAGGAGGCAGTATTATAGTAGTTATATTCTTATACATATGAGCAGTATTATAGTAGTTATATCCCTGTACATAGGAGCAGTATTATAGTAGTTATATTCTTGTACATAGGAGCAGTATTATAGTAGTTATATTCTTGTACATAGGAGGCAGTATTATAGTAGTTATATCCCTGTACATAGGAGCAGTATTAAAGTAGTTATATTCTTGTACATAGGAGCAGTATTATAGTAGTTATATTCCTGTACATAGGAGGCAGTATTATAGTAGTTATATTCTTGTACATAGGAGCAGTATTATAGTAGTTATATTATTGTACATAGGAGCAGTATTATAGTAGTTATATTCTTGTACATAGGAGCAGTGTTATAGTACACTGCTCAAAAAAATAACACATCCTAGATCTGAGTTAATTAAATATTCTTCTGAAATACTTTGTTCTTTACATAGTTGAATGTGCTGACAACAAAATCACACAAAAATTAAAAAGTGGAAATCTAATTTTTCAACCCATGGAGGTCTGGATTTGGAGTCACACTCAAAATTAAAGTGGAAAAACACACTACAGGCTGATCCAACTTTGATGTAATGTCCTTAAAACAAGTCAAAATGAGGCTCAGTAGTGTGTGTGGCCTCCACGTGCCTGTATGACCTCCCTACAGCGCCTGTGCATGCTCCTGATGAGGTGGCGGACGGTCTCCTGAGGGATCTCCTCCCAGACCTGGACTAAAGCATCTGCCAACTCCTGGACAGTCTGTGGTGCAACGTGACGTTGGTGGATAGAGCGAGACATGATGTCCCAGATGTGCTCAATTGGATTCAGGTCTGGGGAATGGGCGGGCCAGTCCATAGCATCAATGCCTTCGTCTTGCAGGAACTGCTGACACACTCCAGCCACATGAGGTCTAGCATTGTCTTGCATTAGGAGGAACCCAGGGCCAACCGCACCAGCATATGGTCTCACAAGGGGTCTGAGGATCTCATCTCGGTACCTAATGGCAGTCAGGATACCTCTGGCGAGCACATGGAGGGCTGTGCGGCCCTCCAAAGAAATGCCACCCCACACCATTACTGACCCAATGCCAAACCGGTCATGCTGGAGGATGTTGCGGGCAGCAGAACGTTCTCCACGGCGTCTCCAGACTGTCACGTCTGTCACATGTGCTCAGTGTGAACCTGCTTTCATCTGTAAAGAGCACAGGGCGCCAGTGGCGAATTTGCCAATCTTGGTGTTCTCTGGCAAATGCCAAACGTCCTGCACGGTGTTGGGCTGTAAGCACAACCCCCACCTGTGGACGTCGGGCCCTCATATCACCCTCATGGAGTCTGTTTCTGACCGTTTGAGCAGACACATGCACATTTGTGGCCTGCTGGAGGTCATTTTGCAGGGCTCTGGCAGTGCTCCTCCAGTTCCTCCTTGCACAAAGGCGGAGGTAGCGGTCCTGCTGCTGGGTTGTTGCCCTCCTACGGCCTCCTCCACGTCTCCTGATGTACTGGCCTGTCTCCTGGTAGCGCCTCCATGCTGTGGACACTACGCTGACAGACACAGCAAACCTTCTTGCCACAGCTCGCATTGATGTGCCATCCTGGATAAGCTGCACTACCTGAGCCACTTGTGTGGGTTGTAGACTCCGTCTCATGCTACCACTAGAGTGAAAGCACCGCCAGCATTCAAAAGTGACCAAAACATCAGCCAGGAAGCATAGGAACTGAGAATTGGTCTGTGGTCACCACCTGCAGAACCACTCCTTTATTGGGGGTGTCTTGCTAATTGCCTATAATTTCCACCTGTTGTCTATCCCATTTGCACAACAGCATGTGAGATTGATTGTCACTCAGTGTTGCTTCCTAAGTGGACAGTTTGATTTCACAGAAGTGGGATTGACTTGGAGTTACATTGTGTTGTTTAAGTGTTCCCTTTATTTTTTTGAGCAGTGTAGTTATATTCTTGTACATAGGAGCAGTATTATAGTAGTCATATTCTAGTACATAGGAGCAGTATTATAGTAGTTATATTCTTGTACATAGGAGCAGTATTATAGTAGTTATATTCCTGTACATAGGGGGCAGTATTATAGCAGTTATATTCTTGTACATAGGGGCAGTATTATAGTAGTTATATTCCTGTACATAGGGGGCAGTATTATAGTAGTTATATTCTTATACATAGGCAGTATTATAGTAGTTATATTCTAGTACATAGGAGGCAGTATTATAGTAGTTATATTCTAGTACATAGGAGGCAGTATTATAGTAGTTATATTCTAGAACATAGGAGGCAGTATTATAGTAGTTATATTCTTGTACATAGGAGCAGTATTATAGTAGTTATATTCTTGTACATAGGAGGCAGTATTATAGTAGTTATAGTCTTGTACATAGGAGGCAGTATTATAGTAGTTATATTCTTGTACATAGGAGCAGTATTATAGTAGTTATATTCCTGTACATAGGAGCAGTATTATAGTCGTTATATTCTTGTACATAGGAGCAGTATTATAGTAGTTATATTCTTGTATATAGGAGGCAGTATTATAGTAGTTATATCCTTGTACATAGGAGCAGTATTATAGTAGTTATATTCTTGTACATAGGAGCAGTATTATAGTAGTTATATTCTTGTACATAGGAAGCAGTATTATAGTAGTTATATTCTTGTACATAGGAGGCAGTATTATAGTAGTTATATTCTTGTACATAGGAGCAGTATTATAGTAGTTATATTCTTGTACATAGGAGCAGTATTATAGTAGTTATAGTCTTGTACATAGGAGGCAGTATTATAGTAGTTATATTCTTGTACATAGGAGGCAGTATTACAGCAGTTATATTCTTGTACATAGGAGCAGTATTATAGTAGTTATATTCTTGTACATAGGAGCAGTATTATAGTAGTTATATTCTTGTACATAGGAGGCAGTATTATAGTAGTTATATTCTTGTACATAGGAGGCAGTATTATAGTAGTTATATTCTTGTACATAGGAGCAGTATTATAGTAGTTATATTCCTGTACATAGGAGCAGTATTATAGTAGTTATATTCTTGTACATAGGAGCAGTATTATAGTAGTTATATTCCTGTACATAGGAGCAGTATTATAGTAGTTATATTCTTTATCAAATTTCTTTTTATTTGAGAAAAATATACAGTCATGTAGAGAGTCATACATTTTGTGTCCAGACGCAGCTGGACAAGTGCATAGATAGCCAACACAATATATTCAAGATAGTTGCATACACGACTTCAAATAATAAAGTGACAAATGTAAACAAATATCTAACGAGGGGGGGCTATGACAAGACAAAGGAAGGTGGGATAGGGGAGGGGGAGAGTTGGATGTCAATCACAATCTTAAATCAAGACATATCTAAGCCTAGAATTTGCGATATAGCTTCCAAGGAGACCATAGTTTTACAAAAACTGCTCTAGAGTGACTTTCCCAGTGGGCTAATTCTTCAAACCGATATAGTTGGTCAATTTTTTCCGTCCACATCAAGAACGAGGGAGCTGATTCATTTTTCCACAATAGAGGGACCAGCAGTCTAGCTGCTGTAATAAGCATGGTTTGTAGATTGTACTTTGAGGGGGTTAGCGTGCCATTTGGACACCAGAGCAGCAGGAGTTTTGCGTCTAAGGTAATCTGGCTATTACATATCTTGTTGATAGTTGTTTGTACTTCAACCCAAAACGGTTTTATTTTCTCGCAGCTCCACCAAATATGAGATAAAGAACCAATATCTCCTCCACACCTCCAGCAACCGTTTGGGATAGCGGGATTGAGCTTGTGAAGGAACTCCGGTGTCTTATACCATCTTGTAAGTAATTTATAAGAGTTTGCCTGTATTCTAATACAACGGTTGAAACCATGTGAGTGTGTGAGGATGAACGCTTTTTCAGGTTCTGACAGGGACAGGGACAGCTCCTTCTCCCAGGCTGCAAGGAACCACAGATCTGGAGGTGCGGAGGAGAGTAGCTCCCTGTAGAATGTGGAGAGAGGTTTCTTGGGGCGAAGGGCGTTAGAGATTTTCCCCTCCAACCAAGAGGGATCTCCCGTAGGCCTGGGAAAAGATTTCAGAAGCGCCAGATCTTTCTTAAAAGCCATAAGCGCTAGGAAAGAGGCTTCCTGAACCCTAGGGATTTCATATATTTTACTCCAATTTAAGGCACCTGATACAGTTATGATGTCTTTCAGTTTAAAGTTAGATAGTAAAGCCCAAATTCCTGTTGCATCAGAGGTGGTAGGGTGAACATGTGCCTGCAGCAGCTCTAAGGGGAGACTCAAGCTTGGGAACCCAAGGGTCGAGGACCCATATAATTTGGTCCATTCCAGTAACAGACCCTTCCATAAGGGCGAGGTAAATTTATTATTAGCAGTACATTTGCGCACGCCCCATAGAACTAACTTGTCCCTATATGAAAGCAAATTACACTCCAGTCGGGAGACAAGGCCGAGAGGGCGCCAAGAGATGAGGCTCAGAGCTCTGTTCAGCATTGATGCTTTGTAATAAAGGTATATGTCGGGTAGGCCGAAGCCTCCCAACCTCTTCTCCCGAGTGAGAGTGGCATAAGCCAACCTAGGGGACTTGCCAGACCAAACAAAGGTTGAGATGACCCTGCGGACCTCCACAAAGAAGGAATGGGGTAGCCAGATAGGAAGTGTTTGGATGAGATAGAGCAGTCTGGGGACAATAAAAGCTTTAATGAAGTTTTTCCGCCCAATCCAAGAGATAAACGGGAGTTTTAGAGAGTGTAAGTGTGTTCTAATGGATTTCAGTAAAGGGACATAATTTAACTCGAAAAGATCTTCTGGTTTTGCTGAGATATGGGTACCTAGAAAAGGGATTGACTTAGTGGCCCACGAAAAAGCAGCGGAACCTTTAAGCGTGTCTACAGTAGCAGGTGGGCAAGAAATATTCAGGGCCTGTGACTTAGTATAGTTGATCTTAAAATTTGAGACCGCTCCATATTCTTCAAAAAGGGCTTGAAGTCTGGGGAAAGAGGTTAGAGGGTTGGACGTTATGACCAAAAGGTCATCTGCAAAAGCGGCCGTTAGATGGGTATGCGACCCCACGGTGATCCCCTTAATATCTGGGTCTTGCCTGATCCTGGCCAGCAGGGTCTCCATGACAATAACAAAGAGGGCAGGCGAGAGTGGGCATCCCTGCCTAGTCCCATTAGTAATGGGAAAAGCTGGAGAGAGTGTTCCATTAATCCGTATTCTGGCAGAGGGGAGCGAATAAAGTGAGAAAATGGATTGGATAAACTGGTCCGGAAGGCCAAACTTCGACAGTGCCCGAGACATGAATTGCCAGCTGATCCTGTCAAAGGCCTTTTCTGCATCTGTACTGAGAAGAGCTAAAGGTATTGAGTGCTGGCGAGCATGTGTGATCAATTGTATGACACGGACCGTATTTTCACTCCCCTGCCTGCCAGAGACGAACCCCACCTGCTCCTCGTTGATAATGCCAGGGAGAACCGACTGAATCCGTTGAGCCAAAATTTTGGCCCACCACTTCACATCAGTATTTAGAAGCGAGATAGGACGGTAACTCCCGCAATTTAGGGGGTCCTTATTTTCCTTGTGGATTACCGTGATATGGGCTGAAAGCGATTGGGGAGGAAGGGAACCTCCTTGGAGTAAGTGGTTACATAAGGTATTAAAATGGGGAATTAGGGTCTGCTTAAAGGATTTGTAGTAAGAGATGGTAAAACCATCGGGGCCTGGACTTTTGCCCGAAGGTATGGAGGAGAGAACCTTACCAATTTCATCGTCTGTGACAGGAGATAAGAGCTGAGCTGACTGAGCGGGGGTAATGGTAGGTAACTGGAGGGAGGACAGAAACTTCTCAGTTGCCTCACCTAATTGAGCTGGTGACATATTATCTGGTGTTTTAAGGTTGTATAGGTCCCTATAGAAGGCACAAAAGGTCTTTGCTATATCTGGGGTACCTTTATGAAGGACTCCTCTGTCATCTTTAACTGCAGCAATAAAGGAGTCAGTTTTTTGTTTCTTCACTAAAGCGGACATTAGCCTATTCCCTTTGTCCCCGTGTGCATATGAGCGGAATTTGGCTCTAAGTAACAGCTTAGCTGACGTGACATTTAACAGGTTCTTGAGCTTAGTACGGGCTTCTGAGAGCTCCAAGGCACAGCTAAGGGCCTGGGAGGCTTTGTGCGTTAGCTCTAGAGTCTGAATCTGGGAGAGAAGTGTCGCCACAGCCTGATTCCGCTGTTTTTTAATATGTGCACCCAAGGCTATTAGTTCTCCCCTCAGGACAGCTTTGTGGGTTTCCCAAATAATGGAAGGGGAGGGAGCGTCAGGGCCTGAAGTATTAGTTGTGAAGAAATCAGTTATGATAGAAGATAATTTCGCAGCATGGGAGGGGTCAGAGATGATGGTCTCATTAATGCGCCAATTCCATTCCCTCTTTGGGAGGTCCAGCAGGGACACACTCAAAAATACTGGAGCGTGGTCAGACAGGGTGATGTTCCCTATGTGAGAATTTATAACTCTGTTAGCACAGGATTTGGATAAAAATAGATAATCTAATCTATGGTAAGATAGTTTAGCAGCTGAATAAAAGGAAAAATCCCTACCAGTAGGGTTTGTGGTGCGCCAGATATCTAGAACCCCTAACCTCTGTAGGGCCAATTTAAGGCGCCGCAACCGGGCATGTGTAATGGCAGACTTCCCATTTGAGGAATCTAATGTAGGATCAAGGGTAGCATTAAAATCACCTCCTAGAATAACCATTCCCTCCTTAAAGGAGGATAGTAGGCCTAGGGTCTGAACGAGCCAAGCAACCTGCCCTCTGTTGGGAGCATATACAGTTGCCAGGGTAACAGGAGTGTCAGCGATAGTGCCCTTAACAAACAGGTAACGACCCTCAGGGTCTGCAGAAACGGCAGAGTGCTTAAAGGGGAGCTGCTTGCGGATCGCTATGCTGACACCCCTGCTAGCCGAACTATACGTGCTGTGGAACCACTGGGAAAATCTTTTGGGGGGCAATTTGGGGATCTTACCCTCTCGGAAGTGGGTTTCCTGGAAGAATGCTATAGACACTTTATCCCTCTGTAAAAGGGCCAGGATTTGGGACCGCTTGCAAGGCTCGTTCATTCCCCGGGCGTTAAAGGAAGAAATCACAATAGACGACATTCTGAAATAAAAAATAGACAATCAGCATCTGAAAATGCAGTATATGACATCTGATGGAGGGGGAGGGGGGGGGGGAAACACACGAGGAAAGGAGGGGAGACAAACAAATAAGCCACATAACAATGGTGCAAATACATTTTGCATAGGGAGCTCTACTGAGCACCTGACAGTACGACCCTTTCTCATTACGGCTACCAGCCGGGGTCTGTCAGGTGGGGGGTCCCGCAGAGCTATAGAGGGCCAAATACTGGCCATCTCACAAGGAAAAGGGGTGACCCAAAGGTGAAACCGGGTTAACCCCTGCAATTATCAAATGAGCAAGTAGCAGGCAAGGTCCAGAACTTTAAACAAACCAGTAAACAATCTGGAAACGGATCAGTCTCATTAGAACCCTGGAACAGCCTTCATCCACAACAGGCGGACAGGACAGGCCTGGAATAGGGCCCTGTGCCCTCAGAAAACGGTGAGGCACCAGGTAACTTCTCCAGGAGGCGCTCAGTCCCGGTCATTTCGGTCAGAGCTGGAAACAATGCAGAAATCTTCTGTAGAACTTCTTATATTCAGGTAGGAGGATAATCAGGCTTCTCAGCCCTAGCTTTGGGCGACTTTTTGTTGTAAACAGGGCGCCATTCAGCTGCTTGGGGTGGCGGGAGGGGAGGATCCTCCATGTCGGCCGGCATCCATGAGGGAATATCGATCGGGGGTAACCCCAACTGGGCCCAGCTGGCATGCAGATCCCTCGGCGAGCGGATGGTGATCTGGCGTCCGTTTTTGAGGACTGCGATTCCGAACGGGTAAAGCCACCGGAACGGGGTAGCTGCAGCTCTAAGGGCATCCAAGAGCGGCTTGAGGATGCGCCTTTTGGCTAAAGTGGACGGGGCCAGGTCCTGGAAAAGCATGAGCGACGTACCTCCATACTGCAGCTGCTCCTTCTCTCTGCCGGCTCTCATGATTGCTGCTGTATCCACAAAACTTAGGAGGCCGCAGATGACATCGCGTGGGGGATCGGTATTCTTAGGCTTAGGCCTAAGCGCCCTGTGAATTCTTTCAATCACGATACGCTCTGCTCTCTCAGGCCCCAGCAGGTCAGTGAATATCTCGTGCGCCACCTTTTCCAGCGCTTCACTGGCGAACGATTCAGGGAGCCCGCGGATCCTCAGATTCCTCCTGCGGCTCCGATTCTCCTGGTCCTCGACCCTCAGGAGCGCTTCATTAAGCAGGTCAGTGTGGGAGCTGATCGCTTTGTACGTCTTCTCTTCCCTCCGGATTGCCGCCTCTTGCGCGCCTTCCAGGTCTGACACCCGGTGACCCATGTTCCGGAGGTCCTCTTTGATTTCCGAGAGGTCTCTTTTAATCGGTGCTAACGCTGAATTTAGCACCTCCAGGAGTGCCGCTTTAGTGAATGAGCCCCTCTGCCTCCTCGATTTGCAGGTGGAGGCATCCGAGACACTCCCGCCATCTGTGTCTTCCTCCATGTCGGATGCCTGGGCAGGAGCGGGCGCCATCTTGGGGGTCTGAGCCGACCGAAGCTTCGGTTGTTTATTAACAAATTGATCCATGTCAGGCTGTCTGGATCTAACATGGACTGGATCAGCCTGATCCTTGGGTCGATCCCTACCCGTTTTGCCCATCAGAGCTGTGCTGTTAGCTTAATATAGGGGTTAATTCGCCGGTATGGATGAGGAGCTCAGCAATCTGCAGCCATCAAGCTACACAGCCAGGCTCCGCCCCGTAGTTATATTCTTGTACATAGGAGCAGTATTATAGTAGTTATATTCTTGTATATAGGAGGCAGTATTATAGTAGTTATATCCTTGTACATAGGAGCAGTATTATAGTAGTTATATTCTTGTACATAGGAGCAGTATTATAGTAGTTATATTCTTGTACATAGGAAGCAGTATTATAGTAGTTATATTCTTGTACATAGGAGGCAGTATTATAGTAGTTATATTCTTGTACATAGGAGGCAGTATTATAGTAGTTATATTCTTGTACATAGGAGCAGTATTATAGTAGTTATATTCTTGTACATAGGAGCAGTATTATAGTAGTTATATTCTTGTACATAGGAGCAGTATTATAGCAGTTATATTCTTGTACATAGGAGGCAGTATTATAGTAGTTATATACTTGTACATAGAAGCAGTATTATAGTAGTTATATTCTCGTACATAGGAGCAGTATTATAGTAGTTATATTCTTGTCTATAGGAGCGGTATTATAGTAGTTATATTCCTGTACATAGAAGCGGTATTATAGTAGTTATATTCTTGTACATAGGAGGCAGTATTATAGTAGTTATATTCTTGTACATAGGAGCAGTATTATAGTAGTTATATTCTTGTACATAGGAGAAGTATTATAATAGTTATATTCTTGTACATAGGAGCAGTATTATAGTAGTTATATTCTTGTACATAGGAGCAGTATTATAGTAGTTATATTCTTGTACATAGGAGCAGTATTATAGCAGTTATATTCTTGTACATAGGAGCAGTATTATAGTAGTTATATTCTTGTACATAGGAGCAGTATTATAGTAATTATATTCTTGTATATAGGAGCAGCATTATAGTAGTTATATTCTTGTACATAGGGGCAGTATTATAGTAGTTATATTCTCGTACATAGAAGTATTATAAGTTATATTCTTGTACATAGGAGGCAGTATTATAGTAGTTATATTCTTGTACATAGGAGCAGTATTATAGTATAGTCTTGTATATAGGGGCAGTATTATAATATTCATATTGTTGTATATATAGGGGCAGTATTATAGTATTTATATTGTTGTACATAGGAGCAGTATTATAGTATAGTCTTGTATATAGGGGGCAGTATTATAGTAGTTATTACCCCCTATTCCAGGTTTGGGCAAATTTCGGACAATGCTAGGTGCAGCGATTCTCACTTTGCGTCCTAGGAATCGCGACGCTTCTTTGTCTTCTCCTGGTGACGACGACCGCTTTATCCAAAACGCACAAGACTCGGCCATCAGCTGCTTTTCCTTA
Organism: Bufo bufo; assembly: GCF_905171765.1. Classification (NCBI taxonomy): domain Eukaryota; kingdom Metazoa; phylum Chordata; class Amphibia; order Anura; family Bufonidae; genus Bufo; species Bufo bufo. The sequence continues at coordinate 23,675,129 of NC_053395.1, forward strand.
GGGAAGCAATTAAAGCAGAATCCCCCGGACAGGTATCTATGGCAGCCGAACACTGGATGTCATTAGCATCCGCCAGCAATAAAATGGTACAAATACACCGGGTGACTAATGAGTCCATCTGAGGCCAACCCTGATTTTTATTTTTTTTTTCTCTTCTTCCCTGATACTTAAAGCAGAGAGTATAGTAAGTGATGAGGAGACGGCAGATCCCGGCGGCTCCTATCCCATCCCCAGAAATAAAAGGCCATCACTGATATTAATCCCCCCTCTGCTGCAGCTGGATTGCTGCTACATTAACAGATTACATTCTGGGCAGGTTTAGCAGGATCCCGTCTGTATAAAGGCCAGTGCCAGGCTCCAGCAGAAGAAGACACTTCCCAGCTCCAGATTCTGCTGCATCTTCCAGACCGTTCTGCAGGATCAGGTAAGGAATCTTCCTGGCTATTTTTGGAATATTTTACATGTGTAAGCTCAGCACTCAGCACTCAGGGGGTTAATGACCACTGCGAGCTTCTGCCTGCCTATAATATTTGGGGGGGGGGGGATCTATTTTCAGGGACTAAATTGTTAGACGCATCGATTACCGGTGTCGTGGGGGGATTCATGTGGCTTCATCTTTCTTGGTTCATGTACTCTTATCCTGTATTTCACTATGTAAGGAGGTAGCAGAGCTGAATTTGTCGTTTTACTTTATTGAGCACCGTGGCTACTTGCTCGCAACTGCAGCACAGAAAAAAAACTGCAGGAGTTTTGCAGCGAGTTGTAGCAGAGCTGAGTTTGTTTTTATTATGGTATAATCCATATGACACACACCTATAGGCCTCTCAATATTAATAACAAGGGCTGGGAGGAGGAGAGCGTATATTTTGGCATGTTCTAGATATGCTGCATCATACATGACTGTGCATATAATGTCATGACCGATCATAATAATGAGGGCTTTGGCCCGGAACAGCAGTAAGGAGTTTGTATTTTCTGCTTGGGGTCTCAAGTCACCCAGAATCACAATGAGAGGGTCAATCCATTACTATAAAAATTTGTCCCAAAAGCGAATGAGCCCCTAGGGTGTATATATAGGCCCTATGTGTTATAACATATACTGTATGTAATATGACATTTACACCCTGTGTCTCGGATCCCCAACATGCGCAGGTGCAGCAGAGCTGAGATGGTCAATTAGAAAGGCTTACGGTGATTTTACATAGGACTTCAGATAAGCCTAAAAGCTAAATGACTGCTTCAGCCCTGCTACATCTGTGCACATTTTTTGGCACTGGACGGATCTGTCTTTGGCGGAGATCCCCCGTTCTATCCCGTACCCGCCGCTAGGCTAATAAATCTACGGATGAAAGTTCCTGACTCTGATGCAGTGCACCATCTTTTTTGTTTTTGCCGAGATGATGACATCATTTGTATTCTCCTGATGATGTCATCCAGAACCCTGATAAAGCGGAGGTGGTCTCCAGTGTTTGGTGCCCTCCTGGCCCCAGAAAGTGTAAGGCCAGAGGGTCCCATAGTGTGAAGAGAGATTAAATGCCCCCCTCCCCCCTTTCTGTTTTTGTATAGTTCCTCTAGATCAGAGATGCTCAACCTGCGGCCCTCCAGCTGTTGCAAAACTACAACTCCCACCATGCCCTGCTGCAGGCTGATAGCTGTAGACTGGGAATGCCGGGAGTTGTCGTTTTGCAACAGCTGGAGGGCCGCAGGTTGAGCATGCCTGCTCTAGATTGTCAGCTCTGCTGGTAAAATGCCGCTATTCTTACCGGTTGGTATCTTGAAGGAGCCCCCGCTGCTGGCGGGTAATATAAATCTGCCTGTGAGGTCTTCTAGAGCTGAGACCCCCAACCAGAGACCCCCCTCCCCTGTACGATAGGGCTCATAACCGGGAGCTGTCTGTTCACTGGTCTCCAATAAAGGATACAACTCCCACCCGATCACGAATCGCGCAACTTTTCTCCACGCAGGGTTGCGATACTGTGGATCGCTGACCATCGACTTCTATGGGGGAGGGGTAACGTCACGCCACCGTGGTCTCAATGCAAGGAATTCCTTATGGGTAAGACCCTCTCGGGCCTGGGGTCATCTCCCACCTGAGGACCTTTGTGTAGAATATAGATCACGTGGATTCAGATGGTATCGAGCCTCCGCCCCAGGCCCCCCGCCTCCCCCCGGCTATCTTGGCGCTATTAGGTGATCTTCTTCCTGTAATTAGGTGCAATTTTCTAATCTCGGCTCTGATTTCAGTCGCTGAGAGGAAAACGGCGTCTATTAAAATCTCCCTGAGAAATAATTCATGGGCAGAGAGAAGATCCTGGCTTTCTTGCATTATGGGAAATTAAAGGACTCGTACAGATTTCTGTAAAGCTTAATGTAAAGTTCTGCAACTTACTAAGGCGGCATTCACACAACCGTATTTCGTATTTTTGATCCGCATTTTTTTGCTGATCGGATGCGGACCCATTCATTTCAATGGGGTCGCAAAAGATGCAGACAGCGCACCCTGTGCATCCGTATGTCCATTTTGTGGCCCCACAAATAACATAGAACATGTCCATGTCTTGTCCGATGGCGGGGCGTTCTGCAAACTGCATAATGCACGCGACCGGTATCCATGTTTTGCGGATCCGCAAATCCGACATGGTCGTGTGAATGCCCACTAATAGGCTTTGTGTTCCAATTCCTCACCGTTTGCAAGATCTCTTGCTGCCAGTAAATGGGGACATTCTTGAGGCTGAATACTGCTCACAGCTGGGGGTTTGTTACATTTGCATCCAGTCTAGACAATCCCTCTCTCCTGTGCTGATTAGTTTCTCACATTTAAAGGGGTATTCCGGCTAGAGAAAGTTATCCTGTATCCGCAGGATAGGGGATAACTATTAGATTGGTGGGACTCCCACTGATCACGAGAACGGGGACCCCGTACCTTCCCTCCCTTGAAACGGAAGGAGTGGCCGGACGGAAATGCGCACCACTACTCCATTCATTTCTATGGGAGCGCCGGAGATAACGGAGCGCTGTACTCTCGGAGTTACCATAGCCGGGCACCGCCGGGTCCCCATTCACTGTAATGCTGGACCCCACTATAGTGAATGGGAATCTGGTGGCGCCCGGCTTTTCCAGATACGGTAACTCCAGTTGGCCGCTCCTCTACCGGATTTACCAAACAGAGATGTGAACTTACCCTTACCTGACTACAGTGTAGACTGGATACATTTTGCAGCAAACCCTCAGCTGTGAGAAACATTAAATGAGGATATATAGCGGAATTAAGGCGCCTTCACACGTGGTAGATCTTGTGGCAGGAAATTCTGCGACTAAAATCAGTTCCCTTCATTTGAATGGGGCGGCAAGCGCTTGGATTTCTGCAAGCCCCATCGGGGGAATGGAACAGATTTTCAATCACGGAAATTTTTGCTACAAAATTTGCCGTGTATAAAGGCGCCCCTGCGAGGGGAGGACTCTAGGAAAGCTGGGTGATAAGGCAGTGGTTTGTATATCTTGAGGATCTTTTGATTGGTGCCCTCTTAAATTTTAAAAATGTCCGCCCTCAGCGGCAGGGACGGGGTTAAAAGCACCTGCCTGTTGCTCCCTGTGTCAATACCATGTCGGTGGCTTGTAAGAACCTGCAGGGACAATGTCTACATCCAATATACAAATACGTAGCGGGCACTGGGGAGGGGGCGGCGGGCGGACAGATGGAGCCTTTCAGCAGAATTTGCATTGTGTTAATGTGATGCATTAGTGGCTGGACGCAGTCGATAAACAGACGAGGCCGGGGCCCTGGGATCATACACTCTGCCCAGCCCATATGTCCAATCGCTGAGGCCTGGACCATGTGTCACTCCCCACACAGACCGGACGCCTGCGCCATAACGTGGACAACAGATGTACCTCTAAATTTTTTGGGGGCCCTGGCTTCTTCACCCCATGTTTACCCCCCCCCCCCCCCTCAGCTTTTCCTTTTTCTGTCCAGTATAAATGGAGTCCAGTAACAGTTCCAGCCCCCGCCTGTTACCCCCATAGCGTTGTTCATTCCTGGGGGGCACAATCAGCGGACTTCTCAGTGTGGTGGGACTCGTACCTGATCCCTGCCCCTGGGTTCCAACTGCATTGTCGGGCATCGCAGGTCTCAGGCCTCCCCGTGTCAACATATGATTTAATGTGGGTCACATGCCCTCTGCAGCCAATGACTGGCTGCAGCGGTGACTGGACACCTATGTATCATGACACGTCATCGCTGCAGCGGCCAAACTGGATATTGGCACGGGAAGACCCGCTGGGCCCGAGGGACAGGCATCCGATAAGTATGGTTCCCACTGCAGGTCTGGCCACGCTCGGAAAGGGGCGGTCTGCAGAAAAGGTCCTCAAGGGTGATCTACCCCTTTAATGTATCTTTCTAATGTGCTGTTACAGAGCTCCAAAATCCCCTGCACAGCCATAGTTAGAGGGAATTTGTTTCCAGAAATGCCTTCATTGATGTGGAGCGAGGTCTAATTAGAGAGAAAATGAAGTTTTATGCAATATGAAAATTGGACAGCAAGTGGGCGGCGGCAGTTGTGTCAAGCACCACCCCCTTTTCCTTGATTGACACCCTCTTTGCTGTCAAATGTCACTCTCTCCGGAGCTGACATCTTGTGCATGTACCATGCAGTTGCAGGACAGCACATGCGCAGTAAACCCCCCCCCCCCTCAGCCTGTGGCCATCAGCTTTGATGTACTGCACATGTACAAGAGCTGAGTTGAGAGGGTGATATCAGCAGAGAAGACAGGAGAGGCAACAGTCAGCACCGCCCACTGCAGTCTAATTTGCATATTTGATAAAGCTTCATTTCCTTACTAATTAGACATTACTCCATATAAATATAGGTAGGTTATGAATGCGTTTCACACCTCTCTCTCTAGGGCTGTAATGATAACGATGAGAAAGGCTTCATTTAAATGATACCATTTCTGTCTACCTGTGGCCACCACTAGAGGGAGCTAATTGCATAAGGATTTATGCAGTTCCCATTGAACTCTATGCAGTAAGCTCCTCGGCTCCCCCTAGTGGTGGCTTCAGGGAGAAAAAAAATGTTATCTTTAAAATAGTATTCAGGATTTTCTAATTAGCTGCCTAAATCACTAACAGAATGAAATGTGGAGTATACTCGCGTTATCAATCTTTATGTATTCCTGGGTCTCTCTGGTCTTTAAGAGGGTTCTTAAAATGGCTGTGACTTAAAATGACGGCCAGCAGCTTGTCCTAGAATGTGAGCAGGACTGGTTGCCTCCACTTGCAGAGCCGCCTAGCGGGTGAGGGGCGTGGCCTTACTACACGCTGCGCTGCTCTACAACAGATGGTAGTGATGCGATCCTGCCTATGATATGCCGTCATGGCTGAGCAGCCTGACAGGAACATTCACCAATACGCAAGTGTCAGAGCGTCGTGTGTAGTGAACGCCCACCTGCTCAGCCCCAGTGGGCAAGTGGCGGCAACCAGTCTTGCTCACATTCTAGGACAGGATGCTGGCAGCCATTTTAATCCTTCCCGGAGAACCCCTTTAAATTGCTGCCTGTGACGGCCATGCTTCCTCCATAGCGAGGTCACTCATGGCATTGTCAACAAGTATCGACAAGAGACTGAGGATACCGGGGCACAGCAGCGGGCACTATACGCCCCTTTATCTAAAGCTGTGGGAAGGGAAGCAGGAAAAAAAGATTCTGACCCACATAAAAAGTTCCGCAATGTTTGAAGCTTCTATACAGATTTGTGTTTCCATGGTTACAGACTACAAACCCTTGTGTAGTCTGATCCTTCAGTCATGTCTACTATCTTGTCCATCATCAGTAACACATGGCCGCACGATCAGACTACACAAGGGTTTGCTTGTAGTCGGTTACTATGGTAACACAGGTCTGCAGATGAGCTGTGCGCACAAAATGGTCGTTTTCTCATCAAGAATAATTAGCAAATTTACCATTTTCGAGATCTGTTGCTGTCAATGAAGGAGAACATTCTTGTTAATGGCCAGACTCAAAATCTGTACGCACAGTACCTATCAATTCACAGCTGAGGGTTTGCTACAATTTGTATATAAGACATTCTAATGTAACCCTTGGCCGAGGTACTGATACATTGTAACAAACTATCAGCAGAAGAGAGAGCTTTGTCCTGTTGTGGAGACAGCTATTAAAAACCTACAACTGTACAGATTTTCAGTCACTGGATTTAAATGTCCCATTCCCTGACAGCAAGCGGATTTTGAAAATGGTGAGCTGAAACCGAAAACTTATTATGCAGACGTTTACATAACGAGCTTCGCTTTAAACCTCGGTGCTGACTGGGACTTGTATGTCACTTTCACATGAATGCTGGGAGTTGTAGTCCTGGAGATCACTGGTCTACGCACTAATGATTAGACTAGTGTTTCATCGGAGAGGTCAGGGGTCACGGTGGTGGGGGGTTGGTTTGGGACGCAGTCAGGAAGCACTAATCCTAATGTACAAGATCTCCCTCCAAAAAATCATCCTCATCGTGTTTGTGTGAAAATACCAGCAGAGCACAACACCCAGCCTCCATCTGCTCCAGCTTTGTTTGATGCTGTGCCCGTCGTGGAGCCAACAGATGTCTCCGACTGGTGTGTTTAATCCGCCAGCCAGAGACTACCACCCCCATCATCACATACAATGTCATGTACTATGTATAGGGTATAATATTATAGTTCTCTGTGTACAGAGGTTAATAGAACTGTATTATGGTCATGTTGGGGGTTGTAGTGTTAAGCCTCATTCACACAGCAGTGTTCCACGTACGTGTTCTCTGCACATGTCCCCATTCAGGTCTGTGGTATTAGCGTGGATGCATGCTGATCCATCACGCCCATTATAGTCTATCGGTCTGTAAAAAACCACAGATACCACACGGATGCCATCCATGTTTCATGGATAATTAGGAAGAGATGATTTTTCGGCTGCAGAGTATCCGTGATGTATGGACGACACATGGAACGCACACGGATCCTTCACGGACATCTTCCTGGTTGCATCACTGACCGCCTTCTCACGGATTTAAGACGTGTGAATGAGGCTTAAAGGGTTTCTGTCACCCCACAAAACTCTTTTTTTTTTTTTTGGATAGTTAGATTCCTTATAGGGCGATATAGGAGAATATAATAGTCTTACTTACTTTCATGCGGCCGATTCTTTAGAAAACGAAGTTTTATAATATGTAAATCAGGGCTCTACCAGCAAGTAGGGCGTCTACTTGCTGGTAGCTGCAGCAGCAATCCGCCCCCTCGCCGTGTTGATTGACAGGGCCAGCCGTGATCTCCTTCTCCGGCCGGCCCTGTCAGTATTTCAAAAATCGCGCGCCTCTGGTCATTCGGCGCAGGCGCTCTGAGATGAGGAGGCTCGTCTCCTCAGCACTCCCTCAGTGCGCCTGCGCCGATGACGTCTTCTCTTTCGGTGATGTCATCGGCGCAGGCGCACTGAGGAGACGAGCCTCCTCATCTCAGAGCGCCTGCGCCGAATGACCAGAGGCGCGCGATTTTTGAAATACTGACAGGGCCGGCCGGAGGAGGAGATCACGGCTGGCCCTGTCAATCAACACGGCGAGGGGGCGGTTTTCTGCTGCGGCTACCAGCAAGTAGACGCCCTACTTGCTGGTAGAGCCCTGATTTACATATTATAAAACTTCGTTTTCTAAAGAATCGGCCGCATGAAAGCAAGTAAGACTATTAGATTCTCCTATATCGCCCTATAAGGAATCTAACTATCCAAAAAAAAAAAAGAGTTTTGTGGGGTGACAGAAACCCTTTAATGTGTATAAAGGATAATAGAACTGCATTATGGTCATGTTGGGGGTTGTAGTCTACATTTAGAGGATAATAGAATATTATGGTCATGTTGGGGGTTGTAGTGTTCTTTGTATAGAGCATAATAGAATTGTATTATGTATGAGATATTGGATAAATGCAGGTTCATGGGGGCGCTGAGTACAATGGTTGTCGTGCAACAGTGTTGAGTTACTTTCTCCCCGGGCACATCTTTCTTCTTTTTTTTCCTCCTCGGGCACATCTTTCTTCATCTTTCATGTGCCTGAGGAAGAAAGCCGAATGCATTGAAGCCCGCTGCACATCTTCATCTGTATGTTTCAACCATTTTTATAAACTACTATTGTCATTCGCGCCCCATGAACCTGGTTGTTTTCCCCCAATATTCCATGTATGTAACAGGCCTGGTCCCCCGGAGCAGGAGGGACACAGCTTCTGAGCAGAGTCTGAGAACCTCCGATGATCCTCCATCAGTTCTTCCTGTTTAGGGATGATTCATCTCGTTAGCAGGAGCTTATCACCTGCGAGGGACTGTCCTCACAGGTGAGGAAGCGCCCACCTGCCTGTTGATTATCAGGGCGGGATATCTAAGCTGACCCTGACAATCTGGGGCCTCATGCGCTACACCAAAGCTCAAATTTGGCTTTGGAAGTAGTAACTGCGCATGCGCGGTCTGTCATTGCTCCCAAAGCTGAATATGACCTGCACAGGGCCCAGATTGCCGGGATCAGCCTAGATGTCGGCCAGGTGGGCGCTTCTTTACTTGTGGGGGACAGCCCCTCGCAGGTGACAATCTCCTGCTAATTGAGATTAATCGATTTATCAGAATCGATGCGCTCATCCCGATGCCCGTTGTTGCGTTCCTTTATTTTATTTGGGTTCCCAGCAGCGGGAGGCACTTTTGTTCTTGCCTTCTAGCTAGAATTGTATTATGTGCATGTTAGGGGTTGTAGTGTTCTATGTATAGAACATAACAGGATTATGGTTTCTTGATGTCTAGCACTTAGGTTGTCATGAAGAATTTATAGAAGGAAAGTAATCTTCACTTTGTCCTACTTTATGTCCCCCTTAGGCTCTCATATGGGCCACAGAGAGACACCTGCCCTACATGCCAATTAGGGCCGCCTTCGACTGCTACTTTAAAAGACCTTCCTCGCTTTACCTTCTTCATAAGACGCCCATTGGAACATTCAAATCGCATTCAAATCCGGTCGGTGCCTGGTTTGACTTGTGCGGGGACGTACATGCAAAGCAAGACATAAGCAGTGGGAGATAAGCGGCTACAATATCATCGCCTCTATCCAAAGTCTGGTGTCTAGCAGCAGGTAAGAGGCTCGTCGATGAAGAGATGATACCACTGCTAATCTATGTGTACTAGGCAATGTCATACCCAATGGGGGAGGCAGAGGGCGCTAGACTAAAAGGAGGATCCAGGTAGAAGACCACTGTATGGCTGGGACTGGAGGAAAGTCTAATCTCTGTATGTTCTGCTTCTGTTCTAGCACATTCTCCTCCGCGAGGTCTTCCACTGTAAATCAGCAGCCATGGATGAAATGGACGTTCCCCAGATGAAGAAGGAGGTGGAAAGTTTGAAATACCAGCTGGCCTATAAGAGAGAGATGTCTTCCAAGTCCATACCTGAGTGAGTACAGCTCGGGGTAGAGTCAATGGGCACCAAAGCAGATTTTTAGGAACTGGTGCAGCAGGTTAGTAGCTCCACAGCTTGTTACCGTAGATAGCAGAGATGTGTCCATCTAGATTGAAATCTACACCATCACGTAGGCCAGAAAATGATAAATGAGCCGCCCACTTCCCCTTTTCAGAAATTGGTCAGCACTTGGGCCTAGGCACAATGGCATTTTAAAAGTTTTTAAAGATTTTTACACCAGCTTTAGGCATAGGGGGGGTCATAGTAAAGAACTGCTATTGGATGACAGCAAGCAAAGATCTGGAAAAACAGGAGGAATCGATACAGAAAGTGTATTGGAAAATTAGATCACTTATATGATGAATCAGAGAGTCCCTGACAGTTCCCAGCAGCACAGAGTATTTCATGACATGGTCTAATGGGGGAAGTGACCAGTCCACACATGTGATGTTAAGGATGAGAATAGGGTCCTAGATAAGGTGACGGGGGTCGTCCAGCAGCACAGAGTATTTCATGACCTAGTCTAAGCAGTTGAGTGCGGGGCAATGACCAGTCCACACATGTGATATTATTACAGACAGGGGAGATGTTAACATGTGAGGTGGAGGATGGGCTCATAGCACAGCAGCACAGAGTATGTTAGGTGAGAGGACTGCACTGTGTATTGATGTGAGGAGGGCTACAGGTTACATCTCAGGCTGAAATCTCCTCTCACCTTCTAGGTAATTAAGCCATTTGCAGCAGGTTTCCTAATTAGACTGTGAAGAGCGGTAATTAAAAGGAAGCTCGTTACTAATGGAAAAACCCGAACAGGTCAATAGACTAATTCACAGCTCGGTGCAGGCGGCTTGTGAGAGTACTGGTCACAAAATGGTTAATGTGTCTCATAAGGAGGGGGGGTCAGAATCCCACAGCAGCAGGACACGGGGCAGATTGGTTTAAGGTCCATTCACACGTCCATATGTGTTTTGCGGATCCACAAAACACTGACACCGGCAATGTGCGTTCTGAAATTTTGCGGACTGCACATCGCCGGCACTCTCATAGAAAGCTTTTTCTATTTTTTTTTGCGGAACGGAAGTACGGATCCGCACAGCACTTTTCCGGCCCCATTGAAAATGAATGTGTCCGGACAATTGCAGACGTGTGAATGGACCCTTACAAGGGCGGTGCAGTTTGAGATTCCATATCCCTTTCTAATGCTTGGATGCCTGAAAGATATTAGCCTGATGTAACATCGCCACCTGGTGGCTAAAAGCATATTGCTCCCTTCCTCTGGTTATTTATTTACTGCAATGGTACTGATCAGTCCCTGAAAGTAGGCTGCACCGTATAATGGTAGTCTGAAAGTGACTTCCTGTCTGATCTCCAAGGCTGCAACTCTGTCTCTTGCCCATTCTTTACACTGCAGCTCTGCTTGTTCACACACTCCCTTCTAGCCAATATGAAGTGCAATAAAAAGACATGGAACTGATGATTTAGGTTTGGACACATTTTGGTAATTTATATCTTTTTTTTTTATTTTTTATAAAGGATACTGAAGTGGATAGAAGAGGGGGTGCCCAATGACCCGTTCCTGAACCCCGAATTGATGAAGAATAACCCATGGGTGGAGAGAGGAAAGTGCAGTATCCTGTGAGGCTCTGACACCAGGAACTGCCCCCCACCCAATCTTCTCTGAATGTAACCAATACTGAATATAGGGTGCAGATTGGAAGCTGATCAGGCCTGAATGACTGCGCTGAGGTGGTCCTAGCTGCCCGCAGACCCGGAATTCTCCATTTCCCCATGACCAGTAGATAGAAGGATGACGACAAGTACCCATTATACTTTCCGCTTTACACAGTTGAAGCGTGAGAATGCCTTCTACTTTAGTTTAGTGATAGGTTCTTCTGTCCTCACCGAGGGGCGGCTATAGTTGCTTGTCACATCTGTATGACGGCAATAACACAGGCTTGTCCTGCACGGTGCAGTAGTGAGCATGGAAGGCTTCGAGGCCCTGGTGTGGCTGTACCTGACAGATTATGCACTATATAAAACACTATGCTTTTCAGGTTAATTGTAATTTATAGAAAATCAGGGGAGACCCCACAGCCCCCCTAAACCCACTTTGTATTTTTCTGTCCAAAAATAAACAGATATTCTGAAAATGAATAGAAAATTCATATCTAATAAAAACTTGGTGCATTTTTCCTTCACTGTCACTGGTGTCATTTTGTACATGGGAGGCAGTATTATAGTAGTTATATTCTTGTACATAGGAGCAGTATTATAGTAGTTATATTCTTGTACATAGGGGGCAGTATTATAGTAGTTATATTCTTGTACATAGGAGCAGTATTATAGTAGTTATATTCTTATACATAGGAGGCAGTATTATAGTAGTTATATTCTTATACATAGGAGGCAGTATTATAGTAGTTATAATCTTGTACATAGGGGCAGTATTATAGTAGTTATATTCTTGTACATAGGAGCAGTATTATAGTAGTTATATTCTTGTACATAGGAGCAGTATTATAGTAGTTATATTCTTGTACATAGGAGCAGTATTATAGTAGTTATATTCTTATACATAGGAGGCAGTATTATAGTAGTTATAATCTTGTACATAGGAGCAGTATTATAGTAGTTATATTCTTGTACATAGGAGCAGTATTATAGTAGTTATATTCTTGTACATAGGAGCAGTATTATAGTAGTTATATTCTTGTACATAGGAGCAGTATTATAGTAGTTATATTCTTGTACATAGGAGCAGTATTATAGTAGTTATATTCTTGTACATAGGAGCAGTATTATAGTAGTTATATCCCTGTACATAGGAGGCAGGATTATAGTAGTTATATTCTTGTACATAGGAGCAGTATTATAGTAGTTATATTCTTGTACATAGGAGCAGTATTATAGTAGTTATATTCTTGTACATAGGAGCAGTATTATAGTAGTTATATCCCTGTACATAGGAGGCAGGATTATAGTAGTTATATTCTTGTACATAGGAGGCAGTATTATAGTAGTTATATTCTTGTACATAGGGGGCAGTATTATAGTAGTTATATTCTTGTACATAGGAGCAGTATTATAGTAGTTATATTCTTATACATAGGAGGCAGTATTATAGTAGTTATATTCTTATACATAGGAGGCAGTATTATAGTAGTTATAATCTTGTACATAGGAGCAGTATTATAGTAGTTATATTCTTGTACATAGGAGCAGTATTATAGTAGTTATATCCCTGTACATAGGAGGCAGGATTATAGTAGTTATATTCTTGTACATAGGAGGCAGTATTATAGTAGTTATATTCTTGTACATAGGAGCAGTATTATAGTAGTTATATTCTTGTACATAGGAGCAGTATTATAGTAGTTATATTCTTGTACATAGGAGCAGTATTATAGTAGTTATATTCTTGTACATAGGAGCAGTATTATAGTAGTTATATTCTTATACATAGGAGGCAGTATTATAGTAGTTATATTCTTGTACATAGGGGGCAGTATTATAGTAGTTATATTCTTGTACATAGGAGCAGTATTATAGTAGTTATATTCTTATACATAGGAGGCAGTATTATAGTAGTTATATTCTTATACATAGGAGGCAGTATTATAGTAGTTATAATCTTGTACATAGGAGCAGTATTATAGTAGTTATATTCTTGTACATAGGAGCAGTATTATAGTAGTTATATCCCTGTACATAGGAGGCAGGATTATAGTAGTTATATTCTTGTACATAGGAGGCAGTATTATAGTAGTTATATTCTTGTACATAGGAGCAGTATTATAGTAGTTATATTCTTGTACATAGGAGCAGTATTATGGCCTTCCCCGGTTTCTCTTACCATTTTTCTCCATCATTACCAGGTTTTGTTCTGTTACATTCTTACTGTGTGCAAAATAACATTCCTTGAAATGTTAAATTTTTATTTTAATACAAAACATACTTAATAGAAAGCGTCTTACAATATATAAACATTATGAACAAGTCGCAAAAAACAGTGAACAGTTCAGTCACCGCCTGATGGCACAAAACACCAAAGTGTCTCCTCTACACAATTTCCATTTCAACATGACTGCGATCATCATAACAGATCCTTGATGTAAATGTTCCTTCTCACAGCGTTGGAAACTCCCTCATTAAATCGGAACCAAACATGGCTGTTCCCCACCGCCGTCCCCATCTTCTTTTCTACAGAGACTTCTTGGACGCCATTGGCTGCTGAAAATGGAGACGACCGATTAGACAGAAAACAAATACCATGGGGCTGAAGATTCAATGTCCAATCTGTTCCTGTGTATTTAGGCCCCATGCAAACAGTCATGTTTTGCAGCCTGCAGAACACATACCTTCTGAGTGCATGCCGCCATTTTTTTTTTTTTTTACTCCTGCAGAAATGTCATATCCTTGTCTGTAATATGGACAAGAATAGGACATGTTCTATTTCTTTCCAGGACTGTGGAACGGACTTGCACATCTTTTGCAGCCCCACTGAGATAAATCGGTCCACAGCTGATCTGCAAAAAATGCATGATCCCTAATGCAATCAATGCAGATTTGTCAGTCCCATCTCTCCTTCTCAGAGGCAGCCATATTGGATGTCATTCAGCTTTTCCAGAAACAGAAAGTAGTAAAAACTGGACAGAATAGAGTTGGAGGCGGCTGAAAAAATAAATAAATAAAATCAATAATTCAAAGCAAAGACTTAGGAGTAGAATGGCCAAGGTGGCCCAAGCCTTAAAGGGATTCTGTCACCAGGATTAACGCTCCAGGAGATCGTGGGACAACCCCTTGGGCTCCTGACAGGTGATTTACATATGAATAAGATCGCTTTTTATAAGAATATAAGGCACACAGAGCAGAGGGATCATTGTAAACACTGCATGAAGACTAATGGGCACATATAAATATCTACATATCGTTAATCCTGGTGACAGAATGCCTTTTAAAGGGGTTGTCTCAACTGAGATATTGATGGCATATCCTAGCCATATGTCACCAATGTCAGAAAGGTGCAGGACCCGCTCCTATCTCCAGAACGGGCCCATTCGTTTCTATGGGAGTTCCGAAAATAGCAGAGAGAGTACACTCAAAGTCCCATAGAAAACAATGTAGAGGGCACTGTGCAAGCATGGCCACTGCTTCATTCACTTTTATGGGATTGCTGGAGATTGTGCTATTTCCAGTAGTCCTACAGAAGTGAATAGAGGGCAGCCGGGCATGCACAGCTGTTCTCCGCTCCCTTTGTGGGTCCCATCCTGGAGATAGGTGCGGGTCTGAGAGATGGAACCTGCACCTATCTGATAGTGGTAGCATGTCCTAGTAATATGCCACCAATGTCTCAGATGAGACCAACCCCTTTAAGTATTGTCTTTGGCTCCTCTGCCTCTATATTACAGATAATGCACCAGGGAGGGGTCGCTGTATGAAGATGCAGCAGCTGCACCGCGCTCTACAGAGGCTCGTAATCCTCTCCAAATCCCAGATCAATGTGTATAAAATATGTACACGCAGGAAGATCGAAGTGGACGTCTCCTCAGTGATGGGTCAGGCACTTTATGGGCCTCTTTATAAAAGTTTGATAGATCGCTTTGCTAAGCACAATGGCGGCCTGAAACAATAGCAAGTCATGCAAGGAGAAAGCTGAAGAGGACTTGTCCCGAGACAAGACCCTTCCCATTTGAAGGTGGGACCTGCATCTATCAGACGTTTATGGCATATTCTAAAGTGAGAAATCCCCTCTGAAGGCGCACGCTATCTGCACAGAGTAGTGGAGCTCCACCCACAAGCGCTGTGCGGAGACCCCCCACATACACAGGTGTGACCGACTTATAAGCTGTGTGCAGAGGGTCATTGCTACTGTCCCGCGAAGAAGGAGTTTTACCTATAGAGATCACTTTCTTGACAATTTGTCGGCCAAAGAAATCCTTTTCAGGCTGTTATAAAAGAAAAAAATATATAGCTTTAGTATTGACGACTTTTACACCTAATGACTGCTTTATTATAAAAAAAAAAAAATGAGGAGAAGCTGAAAAAACAAGCTTTTGTCCAGAGTGAAGGAGCCGACCCCAGACGCCCCTGTACAGGACATGACACCGCAGGGTGCTGAGATCTAGGTGTAGGGTGGACTCCTCCACTGTGCACACATGAAGCCCCTGGAATCTATGGTTCTACCTTCTCCTCAAACGTGGTCTTCTTCATGATATTCTCCAGCCGCTGTTCGTGGTTCAGTGTGGTCGGTTTGGCAGGAGGTTTTACGACAGACTCTTTACCAGGTTTCTCCTCTGATTTGCTGGTATTGTCCTGCTACAAATAACACATAGAAAAGGGTCAGTGACGTCATCTTAAATTAGGACCTTTCAGTGGCAAAATGTCTCAGAAATAACCTGTTACAGCAGCGGAATATTCATCCCTGCCGCATACATACATCATAATATTCACAAACTCTACAGTCCTCGTACAATGGGCGCCGCAAATAAATTACCAGTGGTCAGGCTTTAGAGAAGAAGCTGTACAAGTGCCGCTTCTTCTCTAGTGTCCTCCCAGCCAGTACAGCTTCTTCTCTAGTGTCCTCCCAGCCAGTACAGCTTCTTCTCTAGTGTCCTCCCAGCCAGTACAGCTTCTTCTCTAGTGTCCTCCCAGCCAGTACAGCTTCTTCTCTAGTGTCCTCCCAGCCAGTACAGCTTCTTCTCTAGTGTCCTCCCAGCCAGTACAGCTTCTTCTCTAGTGTCCTCCCAGCCAGTACAGCTTCTTCTCTAGTGTCCTCCCAGCCAGTACAGCTTCTTCTCTAGTGTCCTCCCAGCCAGTACAGCTTCTTCTCTAGTGTCCTCCCAGCCAGTACAGCTTCTTCTCTAGTGTCCTCCCAGCCAGTACAGCTTCTTCTCTAGTGTCCTCCCAGCCAGTACAGCTTCTTCTCTAGTGTCCTCCCAGCCAGTACAGCTTCTTCTCTAGTGTCCTCCCAGCCAGTACAGCTTCTTCTCTAGTGTCCTCCCAGCCAGTACAGCTTCTTCTCTAGTGTCCTCCCAGCCAGTACAGCTTCTTCTCTAGTGTCCTCCCAGCCAGTACAGCTTCTTCTCTAGTGTCCTCCCAGCCAGTACAGCTTCTTCTCTAGTGTCCTCCCAGCCAGTACAGCTTCTTCTCTAGTGTCCTCCCAGCCAGTACAGCTTCTTCTCTAGTGTCCTCCCAGCCAGTACAGCTTCTTCTCTCGTGTCCTCCCAGCCAGTACAGCTTCTTCTCTAGTGTCCTCCCAGCCAGTACAGCTTCTTCTCTAGTGTCCTCCCAGCCAGTACAGCTTCTTCTCTAGTGTCCTCCCAGCCAGTACAGCTTCTTCTCTAGTGTCCTCCCATACAGTACAGCTTCTTCTCTAGTGTCCTCCCAGCCAGTACAGCTTCTTCTCTAGTGTCCTCCCAGCCAGTACAGCTTCTTCTCTAGTGTCCTCCCATACAGTACAGCTTCTTCTCTAGTGTCCTCCCATACAGTACAGCTTCTTCTCTAGTGTCCTCCCAGCCGGTACAGCTTCTTCTCTAGTGTCCTCCCAGCCGGTACAGCTTCTTCTCTTGTGTCCTCCCAGCCGGTACAGCTTCTTCTCTAGTGTCCTCCCAGCCGGTACAGCTTCTTCTCTAGTGTCCTCCCAGCCGGTACAGCTTCTTCTCTAGTGTCCTCCCAGCCAGTACAGCTCCTTCTCTAGTGTCCTCCCAGCCAGTACAGCTTCTTCTCTAGTGTCCTCCCAGCCAGTACAGCTTCTTCTCTAGTGTCCTCCCAGCCAGTACAGCTTCTTCTCTAGTGTCCTCCCAGCCAGTACAGCTTCTTCTCTAGTGTCCTCCCAGCCAGTACAGCTTCTTCTCTAGTGTCCTCCCAGACAGTACAGCTTTTCCAGTGCCCCCTTCCCAGACAGCACAGCCTCTTCTCTGCTGTCTCTTCAAACACAGTCAGTACTGCGCTCCGATTTATTTTTACCCGATTTCATGTTTTCTCTGTTTCTATACAGAGCTGCTCCGTTTAGCCCCATGCCCTGTCAGATGTGACCTGCACATCCCAGTGACATTACTTTCAATGTAACGTCCACGGGTTCTCCTTGCGGAGATTCAGCTGTTAAAGTCTGACAAGTCACACTCTCTGGCAAATCAGCTCTCATCCAGAAGGAAGAAAACTCTCAGATGCCACCTCTAGGCAGCTACCCTGTAAGTGAATGTCTGGCTCATTGAAGACCCTTGACATGTGACCAGATGGCATCTGCAGGAGCTGAACTCTTTAATACTTGCAATATCAAATTTCTAATATAATTTTACTTCTCTAGGGCACGATGACACACTTCAGTCTCAGGAGATTACCTAAATCCTCCAGCAATTTCATCAGCCTCCGCATGCTCATGATGTTAATGAGAATAACTGATGATGCTTGTGGTATCTGGGATACAGTGTAAACAGCCAGTCTTATGGGGCTGGCATGTTACGCCACTCTGCACTTTCAGGGAGCTTTGGCAAATCACAGGGGTAAACTGGAGAACAACAACTTCTACAAGGTAGCCAAGGACTGAATCTGCGTTCGGTGCAATCAGCAAGTAATGAGGGTGCAAAGTTATTGAAGACACAAAATTATACCGTACCAGCAATGACCACTAGGGGCAGTGGACGTTAACGCACCCCAAGCAGTATAGACGGGAGATAAATGCTACAGGCTCCCATCAGGATCTGCTATTGTGTATTGGTGCAGCTGGATTTCACCGCACTGATCCTGTGATCCTCCAGGAAGCCACTTAGCCCCCCCATGACAATGGGCATGACCATCCCTTACTAAATGACCACTGCAGCCCGTAGGTGCAGCACTATGGCAGGCTGATGAGCTCTGAGGCCTGACATCACTGAGGTCCTATGTTCTAAGAAGTCCCAGAGCAACATCTGCAGGAAGTTCTGCTCCCAGGTGTAAAGATAAAAATATACTAATGGGTTAATTGGCCCAGAGCGGAGGCACACAGAAATAGCACGTAAATACAATGACGCCTCAGTGACGGCTACGTGACAGGCCATCTAGGCTCAGCAAAACTCTGATAAAACGGGGGGAGGTTTTCCTAAAAAATGATGACTGCACAGTGCCTAGTATAAAGAAAACACCTCCTAGGCACTATGCAGACAATGAACAAGCAGGGAATACTGGCAGATTTCAGCTCCGAAGCCTGCAGAATAGCGAGTGCAGCTACTGAGCAAAATGCAGAATAAGCAATGTACATACACAGTGACTGCACCAGCAGAATAGTGAGTGCAGCTCTGGATGTAACTCAGGATCAGTACAGCTAGAGTGTCATCAGATACACTGCAGCTGTAATCTATTTAATAGTGTATTCAGAGATATGGATTATATTGTCACACAACTTTGTGAATTCAATAGTAAAAGTAAATATAACAAACTTTGTGATACACCTTTCCAGAAAATAATGTCTTGCTCTCCATATATCAGCTCGCCCTTTCCCAAGCTAATATTCTCTATGAATTCTGTGACAAATCATTCTAACAGAAGGATCATATTACAGATGGCCGTATAAGTCTATGGAGGGGGGTATAAGCTGCCCTAAGAGAAAGACACTGCTGGAGCTAATTGTGGATCTTATATATCTCACCCTAGGTGCTTTGTTCACATCACTGCTGCTCAGTACTTCTCTATAATGTCCTGCATGATGCTTCCGAGTGAGAGACTATGTTCACATAAGCAATATCTGTAGCTACTTCTTTACAGAATACAGTGGGAAAGGGGTAAAATACACTGATGAGTAGGAGGCCTGTTTTAAGCTGCTGATTCTCTTACAGATTTTTCCACTACATATTTAGCCTTCGCACACAGAATCTGCTGTCTCCATTTGCAGTCTATGGGCACACATGATACTGGGTCTAGAAATTCTAGATGGAGCCCGCACAGGGGAAAACCATTCAGTGTGTGGCCCTGCACTTACCTTTCTCGCATTCCTCGCTTGCTGAAAAGCCTCAGACCGTCTCATTTTCTCCAGTTCTATCTCACGGGCAATAAGCTGCTTGGCCTGGTAGGTGAGCTGCTTCCGGGCTGGGAGCTCTGGGAACCTGCAGACATCCTCCACGTTGCTGCAAGATACAATAAGTCACAGTTAGACGGGCTTTGAGAGCAAAGAAGAAAACTGCTTTTCTTTCAGAAACAGCACCACTCTTGTCCATAGGCTGGGTGTGGTATTGCAACTTAGCCTCATTCAGTTCAATGGTGCAGAGCCGCTGTACCAGACACAAGCCATGGACAAGAGCGGCATTTCCTGGCGCCTGTGTGGATGGAGAGGTGGTGTGTACAACGCCTCATTCACATAGGACTGCCAGAGATCTCCGTACAGTGCTCGGCTCAGTCCCATAGACAGAGAATGGAACAGTGAGTGTGCGCACTACCACTCCATTCAAGAAGGGTATTCGGGGACCCCTGTTCTCGTGGCCCCAGCAGTCAAAGCTCCAATGATCAGACATTTATCACCGATCCTCGGTTCGACTGCGTCGATTGACCAAAGTTGTCTAGATGGTTTTGCTCACAGAGGATTGTCTAGACTGGATACAACTGTAACAAAACCTCAGCTATGAGGGGTATTAGGTCTTTACAATGCAAGATGACAACACTGGAGTTGGTGATGTATTTATAATATTTACAGATGTAGCAGAGCTGACTGTTACTTCGCCTCAATGCACCGATTCATCAAATCCATTAGGACTGCAGGTATGCAGATTCAGCTCTGCTACATGTCTATTCAAGTGAAGCACACAAAACGTTGCAGTGTTAGCTGGAGCTTGGTGCAGCTCGATGATAAGTATTTTAGAGATGAGGGCCATCTGCCGCAAACAAATGTGCCATCGAAGTGATACCAGACACGAGCTGATAACAAGTGCAACAGAAAGGAGCGCAGGATAATCTGGTCTCCAGGAGAAGTCACCCGGGGAGATTATGTAACCGGCTGAGGATTAGTGACAGCTCCGCGCCTCTCGCTGCATCAGCCTCTGCCAGGCAATGAGGTAACAGCCCAAACGGGAAAAATAGACAGACAAACCATTAGCGGATTATGTTAAAATGGACAAACGACCCGACAAAGTGAAGCAATCTCCACTGAAAACTACAGCTATAGGACAACCAGTATGGACACAGCTCCGCCAATGGTTTTCACACAGCTTTCCCAGAATCCTTTACAGCGGGTCTACCCCACTAGACCAGAGCAGCATGGTGACGTCGGGGTTTCACCAGCTTCACTGTAATCATGGCTCCACCAGAACCAGCATCATTAGATCCTAGGTAAAACTGCCATTAAGGGGCCTGGAAAAGCTGGGTGACAATCTTTGTAAGGGATGTAATGCAGCTCAATAGAGTGTCACCTTCACAGGACTAAGGAAGTAGTGGTTTCTTAAAAAAATTAAAATAAATCTAAGTGACAACTTTGGTCAGTAGGGCTCTGCACACCATCCTTTAAATTACTTATTATACTCCCGAGCCGCACTCACTATTCTGCTGGTGCAGTCACTGTGTACATACATTACATTACTTATCCTGTATTATACTCCAGAGCTGCACTCAC
The DNA here is from genome assembly GCF_905171765.1 of Bufo bufo. Classification (NCBI taxonomy): domain Eukaryota; kingdom Metazoa; phylum Chordata; class Amphibia; order Anura; family Bufonidae; genus Bufo; species Bufo bufo. The sequence goes on from NC_053395.1 coordinate 23,696,160, forward strand.
TATTCTGCTGGTGCAGTCACTGTGTACATACATTACTGATCCTGTACTGATCCTGAGTTACATCCTGTATTATACTCCAGAGCTGCACTCACTATTCTGCTGGTGCAGTCACTGTGTACATACATTACATATCCTGTACTGATCCTGAGTTACATCCTGTATTATACTCCAGAGCTGCACTCACTATTCTGCTGGTGCAGTCACTGTGTACATACATTACATATCCTGTACTGATCCTGAGTTACATCCTGTATTATACTCCAGAGCTGCACTCACTATTCTGCCGGTGCAGTCACTGTGTACATAAATTACTTATCCTGTACTGATCCTGAGTTACATCCTGTATTATACTCCAGAGCTGCACTCACTATTCTGCCGGTGCAGTCACTGTGTACATAAATTACTTATCCTGTACTGATCCTGAGTTACATCCTGTATTATACTCCAGAGCTGCACTCATTTTTCGATTTTACCCCACCCCATTTCCTTCAGCTCCACTCACCCAGTGCCATCAGATCCGCCCCTCCATGTCCCCCAGTGCCATCAGATCAGGCCCTCCATGTCCCCCAGTGCCATCAGATCAGCCCCTCCATGTCCCCCAGTGCCATCAGATCAGGCCCTCCATGTCCCCCAGTGCCATCAGATCAGCCCCTCCATGTCCCCCAGTGCCATCAGATCAGCCCCTCCATGTCCCCCAGTGCCATCAGATCAGCCCCTCCATGTCCCCCAGTGCCATCAGATCAGCCCCTCCATGTCCCCCAGTGCCATCAGATCAGCCCCTCCATGTCCAGGCAGACCAAGAGGCTGCCTTAGGGCGCAGAGACCGGGGGGCGGAAAAATGAAACTTTTTTTTTTTAAATACCCCGTATTTTTCACCCCATAAGACATTTTTCCCCCCAAAGTGGGGGGAAAATGCCCCTGCGTCTTATGGGGGGGCGAATACTAATTTTGGAAGCGCTTCATTAGTACCGAAGGACCGGGAAGCGGTGAAGGATCTGTACTCACCGCTTCCTGGTCCTCCGCAGGGCAGTCTGCAGTGTAGGGCATGCGCACCATATGACCTCACTGTGCGCGGCCTTCACAGCTGACAGCCAAGAACTAGGAAGAAGAAAGAGAGCGCTGGTGGTGAGGAGTCGCGGCGTCCAGGAGCGGTAAGTTATTTTATTTGCGCTGATGGCTGACAATGCGGGGCATGATGGCTGACAATGCGGGGCAGATATGAGGCATTGGGGGTCTGATTGCTGGTCTGACCTGAGGTGTAATTGAAAAACTGGATTTTTGTACTCACCGTAAAATCCTTTTCTCGTAGGATGCACTGGGGGACACAGCACCACTAGGAGGCTGACACTAGAAGTAAAAAAAAGTGTTGGCTCCACCTACCTGGGCTATACCCACTGCAGATGCAGGAGAAAACCAGTAGGAGCACAAGAAAAAACTGTAAGCCAACAAGTCCTAAACCAGAAAGGACCAACAGAAAAAACTAGCTACAGAGGGTGGGATCTGTGTCCCCAATGCATACTACGAGAAAAGGATTTTACGGTGAGTATAAAAATCCATTTTTCTCTTGAATGCATTGGGGGACACAGCACTATGGGACGTCCTAAAGCAGTCCACAAGGGAGGGCAGCAAAAAAACAGCCATGCAACGCAACTCACAGCTGCTTGCAGAACGCTGCAACCCAAACTGGCATCAGCAGAAGCCAAGGAGTGGATGTGATAAAATTTGGAAAACGTATGAACAGAGGCCCAGGTGGCGGCCTTGCAGACCTGGGAAGCTGAGGCCTGATGTCTAACCGCCCAAGAAGCCCCGACCGCCCTAGTGGAATGAGCGGTCAATCGAAAGGGAGTAACGCGACCCTTGGCAACATAGGCCTCCTTAACTGATGACCTAATCCAACGGGATATAGTGGCCCTGGAAGCTTGCAGGCCCTTGCGAGAACCCTCAAGGATCACAAAGAGGGAGTCCGACTGGCGAAAGGGCTCAGTCAACCGAAGATAGAGGCGAAGCGCCCTAACAACATTCAAACGGTGAAACGAACGCTCCCTAGGATGAGAGGAGTTAGGACAGAAGGACAATCTCCTCATTAATGTGGAATGAGGACACCACCTTAGAGAGGAAGGAAGGCACCGGACGCAGAACGACCTTATCCTGATGAAACACCAAGAAAGGGGATCTGCAAGAGAGCGCAGCAAGTTCAGAAACTCTGCGAATAGAAGTAATCACCACAAGAAAGGCGACCTTAAACGACACAAAGGAAAGAGAAATATCCTGTAACTGCTCAAAGGGGGAGGCATGAAGAGCATCCAGGACAATGTTCAAGTCCCACAGGAGGACGAAAAGGCGGAACGCAGTGAGCGACCCCCTGCAGAAAGGTTCTCACTTGACGGCGAGAAGCCAGGGGTTTCTGGAAAAGAACAGATAGAGCTGAAATCTGACCCTTGAGAGAGACCAACCGAAGACCCTTGTCAAAGCCCGCCTGGAGGAAAGACAAGACTGGGAATAGAAAGGTAGAGATGGTGAAACAGAGCAGCCTCACACCAGGAAAAAAAGGTCTTCCAAGTACGATGATAAATTCTGGAAGACTGGGGCTTGCGTGCGTGGAGCATAGTCTGGATAACAGACTCCGAGACACCACGGAATCTCAGAACCGCGGCCTCAACAGCCACGTCGTTAAACGCAGCTGATGTAAATTTGGGTGGAGTAGCGGACCTTGGGAAAGGAGGTTGGGACGTACAGGGATGCGCCACGGCGCGTCTGCGAGTAGGAACAGAAAATTCACGTACCAAGCATGGCGAGGCCACCAGAATCGCCGGAACCCAGGCCGACTTCAGGCGCTTGAGAACCCTGGGAAGGAGCGGAATGGGAGGAAAGAGGTATACAAGACCGAACTGGGACCAAGGAAGGACCAGAGCATCCGAGGCCAGCACCGGAGGGTCCTGAGACCTCGCGAAGTAACGCGGGACCTTGTGGTTGAGACGGGAGGCGAAAAGGTCTATGTACGGCATGCCCCAATGCTGACACAGACGAAGAAACACCTCTGGGTGAAGAGACCAGTTTGGCGACAGAGTCTGCCGCCCAATTGCCGACCCGGGGATTGTGGACTGCGGAGAGGCCCGGAACGAAGGACTCCGCCCACTGAAGTATGCGAGATGCCTCTTCCATGAGCCTCATGCTCCTGGTGCCCCCCTGATGATTCAGGTACGCCACCGCAGTGGAGTTGTTCGTCTGGATACGGACTGGAAGACCGGAGAGGTGGTGTGCCCAATGAGATAGAGCCAGAAAGATCCCCCTGAGCTCCAGAATATTGATGTGCAGGGAGGATTCCACTGCGGACCACTGGCCCCGAGCAGACAGGGACCCGAAGACAGCTCCTCAACCTGTCAGGCTGGCGTCCGTGGAGATCACCTGCCAACGAGGGGGAAGAAAGGACTTGCCCAGAGATAGGGTGCGAGGTAGAAGCCACCAGCACAACTCCTTGCGGACAAGACAGGTAGACGAACCAGACAGTCGAGACCCGGCTGGAACGTGTCCCAGCTGAATAGGATCACCAGCTGAAGATGCCTGGAATGGAATTGCGCAAATGGGATAGGCAACCATCCGGCCTAAAACCCGCGTGCACGTCCGAAGAGGTAGAGGGGACGGCTTGCGAAGGCGAACCACTGCATCTTGGAGAGCCACTACCTTGTCCTGGGGAAGGAACACTTGACAGAGGCGAGTGTCTAAGGTCATGCCCAAGAAATCCACTCTCTGGCAGGGAACCAGGGAGGACTTGGGGAAGTTGACCAACCACCCGAACTGAGACAGGACAGACGGGGTGATACAGAGGCCAGGATAGGACGGAGGGAGCCGTCCTTTTTGGGGACCGTAAAAAGATTTGAATAAAATCCCTAGAAGCGTTCCGACTCGGGGACAGGAACGATCTCACTCCGAGGGACTGAAGGGAATAAATGGCCCGGAAAAAATCTGCCGCCTTTACGGGGGGGGGGGGGGGGGGGGGGGGGCGTGACATGAAAAACGACTCGCAGGAAGAGTATAAAACTCTATTCTGTAACCGGAGAAAATGATCTCCAGGACCCATGCGTTGTCCACGCTTGCACGCCACGCTTGCAGAAGAGGTTTTTTCGCAGACTGGGGCTTTGAAGGCTTGGGGCGAGAGTGCCAGGCAGGTCTGGCTTTGAAGGAAGGTCCCCCTTCCCCCCGACTTCTTGTCCGAGCGGGAGGAAGAGTCCCGATAGGAGCGAAATTTTTTGGACCTTGAAGTCGCCAAGGGAGGGCGACAGCGGTTCTGGGAGAGGAGGGAGCTTTTTCCTCCCGTGGCCTCTGAAATAGGCTCCACCAGGCGCTTCCCAAACAGCTTTTCGCCCTGAAAGGGGAGAGAGATCAGCGCCTTTTTGGAAGCTACATCTGCCGCCCATGAACGGAGCCAGACCATACGGCGCCCTGCTAGATCGGCGAGCCGATTCCAGGGAGACATCACATAGGTACCGGGGAGCCTGGAGAAGCTGAGGCGCAAGAATGGAAACCTCTCCTGGAGCAGAATCCGGCAGCAAAAGGGTGAGCTGCTTGGCCCAGACCACGCAGGCTTTGGCAACCCAGGATGCGGCAAACGCAGGCTGAACAGCGGAGCCTGCCGCTACAAAAACGACCTTAGCCAAGGAATCAATCTTCTTGTCAGTGGGATCAGACAAGGAAGCCGCATCGGCCAAGGGAAGGGTTGGTGGCCTTGGCCAAACGGGCCACATGAGGATCAACCAGAGGTGGGACTGACCAGAGGTTCACGGATTCTGCACTGAAAGGAAACAGAACGTCTGAACCCTTAGAGATCTGCAGTCGCTTATCAGGCTGACGCCACTCTTTGGCCAGGAGTGCGTCAAGGTCCGGGTGGTTAGGAAAAACCAACACAGAACGCCTGGAACGGCGGAAGGACACAGGGTCCTGAGAAGAGAAGGGAGTACCTTCCTGCACATTGAGAGTGTCTATAACCGCCTTAATGAGGTCCTGCATGGCCACAGATAAAGTAGAACTCTGCTCTGATACAGAATCGGAGTCAGGTGTCCCCAGGAGCGGCGGAAGACGAGACTTCGCCTGCCTCAGACTTGTCCAGGGAGTGACCAGAGGATGCTGAGGAGGAGCGGGACGCGGCTGAGATCACTCGAGGTCTTTTACGGGACCGGAAGCTGTATGAGAAATACACACAGTATTACTCATACAGCCAATGCATTCCAATACAGAAGTATTGGAATGCATTGTAAAAGGGATTAGACAACCCAAAAGTTGCCCAAAGTGGGACAAAAAAAAAAAAAAAAAAAGTTAATAAAGTTTTCCCCCAAAAAATTTAAAATAAACAAAAATTTCATTTTCCCCAAATAAAGTTAAAAAAAATTGGTAAAAAATAGAGAGATAAAAAAACATTAGGTATCGCGGAGTCCGTATCGATCGGCTCTATAAAAATATCACATGACCTAACCCGTCAGGTGAACATCGTAAAAATAAAATTAAAAAAATAAAAAAAATTTTTTTTTAAAAAGCCCTTTTTTTCACCTTACATCACAAAAAGTGTAATAGCAAGCGATCAAGGAGTCATATGCACCCCAAAATAATGCCAATCAAATCGTCATCTCATCCCGCAAAAAATGAGACCCTACCTACGATAATCGCCCAAAAACTGAAAAAACTATGGCTCTCAGACTATGGAGACACTAAAACATGATTTTTTTTTGTTTCAAAAATGAAATCAGTGTAAAACTTACATAAATAAAAAAAAAAAACATATTAGGTATCGCCGCGTCCGTGACAACCTGGTCTCTAAAAATACCACATGATCTAACCTGTCAGATGAATGTTGTAAAGAACAAAAAAAAAAAACGGTGCCAAAAACAGCTATTTCTTGTTACCTTGCCTCACAAAAAGTGTAATATAGAGCAACCAAAAATCATATGTACCCTAAACTAGTACCAACAAAACTGCCACCCTATCCCGTAGTTTCTATAATGGGGTCACTTTTCTGGAGTTTCTACTCTAGGGGTGCATGAGGGGGGCTTCAAATGGGGCATGGTGTCAAAAAACCAGTCCAGCAAAATCTGCCTTCCAAAAACCGTATGGCATTCCTTTCCTTCTGCGCCCTGCCGTGTGCCCGTACAGCAGTTTACGACCACATATGGGGCGTTTCCGTAAACTACAGAATCAGGGCCATAAATATTGAGTTTTGTTTGGCTGTTAACCCTTGCTTTGTAACTGGAAAAAAAAAAATTAAATGGAAAATCTGCCAAAAAAGTGAAATTTTGAAATTGTATCTATTTTCCATTCATTCTTGTGGAACACCTAAAGGGTTAACGACGTTTGTAAAATCAGTTTTGAATACCTTGAGGGGTGCAGTTTCTAGAATGGGTGGTTTCTATTATGTAAGCCTCACAAAGTGACTTCAGACCTGAACTGGCCCTTAAAAAGTTGGTTTTTGAAAAGTGACACTGGTCAGATTTGCAAAAAATGGCCTGGTCCTTAAGGTGAAATATGGTCGTGTCCTTAAGGGGTTAAAGAGGACACGTAACTAAATGCAATACATACAGACATTAAGCAGGGAATGCTGGGAGATTTCAGTATAATGCAGGCTGAACTGGACGATGTTCAGTGGACTTTAAGTTAAAAGGGTTTTCTGAGATTTTAATACTGGTTACCTATCCTCTGGATAGGTCATCAGTATCTGACTGGTGAGGGGTCTGACACCCAGCACCCCCGCCAATCAGCTGTTTGAGAAGGCACCGTTGCTCCTGTGAGGGCCGCTACCCTCTCTCTATACTACCAAGCACAGTGCCGTACATTGTATAGTGGCTGTGCTTGGCATTGCTCTCAGTCCTATTCACTTCTATGGGGCCCAGCTGCGCCTAGGTCATGTGACTGATGAACGTGATGTCACTCAGTCTAGGAGAAGGCCTTAGCGCTACTGCCAGCACTGTTGCCTTCTCAAACAGCTGATCGTGGGGGTCCCAGGTGTCGGACCCCAACCAATCAGATACTGATTGAGGATAACCCATCGGTATAAAAATTTCAGAAAACCCCTTTAAAGATCCATCTCACATACAATTTATTAAAGGTAAAAAATAAGGGGTTGGGTCAGCACAACCTGCCTGTAGGTGCAGATCACTATGGCGAAATACATATACAAACGGAAAATGCAAATGTGATCGCACACTACATCCAGCACTCTGCCCTCCATGCTGGACGAGACATTGGTTTATATTTTGGCCAAAGCATAGTAAGCCACTCACCGCGTCAAGGCTGTCTCATGAGTGGTCCCTAACTCTTGTTCCTACCTGTTCATGGGCCATAAAATCCAGGGAATGCAGGTCAGCATGCAAGCCAAGTACACATGGCCCATGAACAGGTAGGAACAAGAGTTAGGGACCACTCATGAGACAACCTTGACGCGGTGAGTGGCTTACTATGCTTTGGCCAAAATATAAACCAATGTCTCATCCAGCATGGAGGGCAGAGTGCTGGATGTAGTGTGCGATCACATTTGCATTTTCAATTTATTAAAGGTGTTTTCAGACTCTAGATATCGATGACTTATTCTTAGACATTGGTGACATCAAGCACTTCCACCAATCAGCTGCCAGAAACACACTGTACAGAGCAGGAAGCAGACAGCGCCATCCCTTGGGTAGTGGCCATGCCAGGGTATTACAGCCCATTCAAGTGAATGTAACCTGGCACGACCACTAAACAAGAGATGGAGTTATCTACTTCAACAACCGATCAACTATGGGAGCTGGGTGTGGGACCCCCACCAAACTCATATTGATGACCTACACCAAGGATAGTGAAGAAATAGGAGGTGACAGCAGCATATCCAAATGAGGGTCCTTTATTCACCGAATTTCCATGCTTGATAAAGGCTACTATGTAGCCAAAACGTCGCACTTTTTTTGTACATTGTTTCATGGAATTTCGGTGAATAAAGGACCCTCATTTGGATATGCTGCTGTCACCTCCTATTTCTTCACTGATCTGTTGACCATTGAGGGAGTCATACAAGGTACATTGGTATGTATACCTACATAATATGCATTAATACTACTGTGATTTGTACATTGGTGCTGCTAATATACAGACGCGCAGCCTATTCTACAGCTTGATCCACACATCACCGCCATATCGTGTGAGTCTCTATACACACAGACAGCAATTACAATAATTGCACGACTGATGACTGAGTAATTACAGCAGAAAAACAAACACACATTACACGAGGGTGGGGGTCTGACTGCATTACAAAACACGGGATAAGACATCAATATCAGATCGGTGGTAGTCCTGCTCACAGCACCCCCACCCATCAGCTGTCAGAATCAGATATGACATTTTGGAAGGAGCTGGAAGCAGAAGGCCCCATCCACTGTGTACTGGCTGGACTGGCGTACCGCAACTCAGCTTCTATTCAAGTGAATGGTAACCAAATATTTTATTTATTTCTTTAATGCACTTATATAGCGCTACTAGATTCCTCAGCGCTTTACAGACTTTGCTTCGGGCGGTCCCTAATGGGGCTCACAATCTAAGGTCCCTATCAGTAGGTCTTTGGAGGGTGGGAGGAAACCGGAGAACCCGGAGGAAACCCACGCAAGCACGGGGTGAAAACATACAAACTCCATGCAGATGTTGTCCTTGGTCGGATTCGAACCCAGAACCCCATTGCTGCAAGGCACTAGTGCTAACCACTACTGCCAGTACACAGGAGACAGAGCATTCTGCTTCCCACAAGTACACAGGAGACAGAGCATTCTGCTTCCCACAAGTACACAGGAGACAGAGCATTCTGCTTCCCACAAGTACACAGGAGACAGATCATTCTGCTTCCCACAAGTACACAGGAGACAGAGCATTCTGCTTCCCACAAGTACACAGGAGACAGAGCATTCTGCTTCCCACAAGTACACAGGAGACAGTGCATTCTGCTTCCCACAAGTACACAGGAGACAGAGCATTCTGCTTCCCACAAGTACACAGGAGACAGTGCATTCTGCTTCCCACAAGTACACAGGAGACAGAGCATTCTGCTTCCCACAAGTACACAGGAGACAGAGCATTCTGCTTCCCACAAGTACACAGGAGACAGAGCATTCTGCTTCCCACAAGTACACAGGAGACAGTGCATTCTGCTTCCCACAAGTACACAGGAGACAGAGCATTCTGCTTCCCACAAGTACACAGGAGACAAAGCATTCTGCTTCCCACAAGTACACAGGTGACAGTGCATTCTGCTTCCCACAAGTACACAGGAGACAGAGCATTCTGCTTCCCACAAGTACACAGGAGACAAAGCATTCTGCTTCCCACAAGTACACAGGAGACAGAGCATTCTGCTTCCCACAAGTACACAGGAGACAGAGCATTCTGCTTCCCACAAAGTCCACTGTGTTATCTCCAGCAGAAAGCAGCAGATCGTGGGATAGGTCGTCAATATGAAAAAATTGGAAAACCAGTTTAAAAAGTTAGAGTTTGGATTTATTATTTGGAGGGAAAAAAATAAAATTCTACAAAACACCTTTCCCGACAATCCTTAAGGTCCTGGTAAATCAGAATTGTAGGTCTGCTATTTACATCTATTGGGGATCATTTGGACCAAGTCTCCAAAGAAGCTCCAAAGACCCACCCCTGAGGATCATTTAGACTCCGCCTCCAAAGACCCACCCCTGAGGACCTCAAGTGACCTGTTAACCCAGTACAGGCCCCAGACTAAGAGCCCATCACTGGCCTCCAACCCACACTGGGAGTTGTAGTCCCACAACAGCTGGGAAGTCACGGTTTGGAGACCAATGGTGTATACACAGACACATATACATAGTATTAAACTGAATAAAAGGATATCAATTCATCTGGACTATTTCTGCCTCGATCAATAGACAGCGAAGATGATTTCAGCTCTGAGTCGACAGCAGAGTAAAAGATGGAGAGGAAAATCATTGCATCTTTATTGCTCGACAAATAATAAGTTATTGATCGGGTCAGTGCCTGACGACATCAAGATCCGGGAGGAGGACGGGAGATACTCACGGGTCCAGCTTGTAGACGTACTGGCCGTCCATGGTGCGCTCCTGGTGGTAAGTCAAGTTGTAGGCCAGCATTGTGTTGATGAGGTCAGCCAGCTGCTGCTTCTCCTTCATGCTGTACAACTGAGTATTCACCTGCAGGGAGAACAGACGCACGTCACGATAGGTGCAATACAATGCACGCAGGGGCCCACCCCTCCTCCATAGTACAGCCAAACACAAAAGATTTGTACAATATTACAAAAAACAGTGCCACCCTTCTTCAAAGGCCATGTCTAGTACTGCAACTAGGCACATTTTACTGCATGACAAAAAGTTATGTAGCTTTCTAGTATATGCTGCTCCCAATCTGTACCAAGAAACCACAAGGCGGCAGTGTACATTACTACCATGGCACGTGAATAAACATACAATTGACAGAAGAAGAGATTGGAGTGCCGACAAAGGGACGGGGCACGGGCTCAGCTCTGAACCTACAACCAAATAAATGCATATGGCTTGGGGGGGGGGGGGGGGAGAATATAGATTTCCTGTTCACAAACACTTATCGGACATCAATTATTCATCCAGGAAAGCAAGCAGACGCAGGAGCAGCTCCAAACATCGATCACAGATGGGCTGCTAGCATTCTTTCTTAAAGGAAACATATTGATCTCGCCAGGGTGGGTGCACAGGGAGGTAAAAGGGCAGAGATCAGAGGTGTCAGGCCTGCCGCAGGACATAAGACACGGTGCACGCTCTACAGAAACATGTCAGCCCTGCCGCAGGACATAAGACACCAGTGAGCACTCTACAGAAACATGTCAGCCCTGCTGCAGGACATAAGAGACCAGTGAGCACTCTACAGAAACATGTCAGCATTGCTGCAGGACATAAGACACCAGTGAGCACTCTACAGAAACATGTCAGCCCTGCCGCAGGACACCAGGGGATTCTGTTTTTCTGCAGCAGGCTTTCCTGTGGACTTATATCGTCCACAGGAAAGCCTGCTGCAGAAAAACAGAATCCACCTATACAATAGGTGATGGTCACAGCTTATCTACTGGCCCTCCCCGCACAACAATAGTTTCTAGCTCAACCTAGGGCACTACCTCTAAAAACAAATGGAAAGCTGTGCGGTATGGGATGCTCACTTTAGGGCTCAGGTTCTTGTATGCACGTAAAAGATTGTGGCTGCATCCCTTAGGCCGTCCGGATATCCTTGGTGGAACTGGTGAAGATCTAAAGTCAATGCTGGAAAAAGGACTGCATCAGGCGCTGCCCAGATATGTAGAATCTTGAGATCTTGTCTCTTTAAAGAGGACCTTTAATGTTTTTTTTTTAGTTTAGATAAATACTAGGGCTGCACGATATGGGAATTTTGTGCGATTGCGATTAGGGCCCTAAAAATTGCGATAACGATATTTTAAGGGAATTGTGCTAGAGGTCTATTTGCTTGGATTTTCCCATATGAGCCGCTGACGCGGCTGGGTATGACGCTGCGTTGTGGGGTGGATCTGTGGAGGACGCTGCGTTGTGGGGTGGATCTGTGGAGGACGCTGCGTTGTGGGGTGGATCTGTGGAGGACGCTGCGTTGTGGGGTGGATCTGTGGAGGACGCTGTTATGTGGGGGATCTGTGGAGGACGCTGCGTTGTGGGGTGGATCTGTGGAGGACGCTGCGTTGTGGGGTGGATCTGTGGAGGACGCTGCGTTGTGGCGTGGATCTGTGGAGGACGCTGCGTTGTGGGGTGGATCTGTGGAGGACGCTGTTATGGGGTGGATCTGTGGAGGACGCTGTTATGTGGGGGATCTGTGGAGGACGCTGTTATGGGGTGGATCTGTGGAGGACGCTGCGTTGTGGGGTGGATCTGTGGAGGACGCTGCGTTGTGGGGTGGATCTGTGGAGGACGCTGCGTTGTGGGGTGGATCTGTGGAGGACGCTGCGTTGTGGGGTGGATCTGTGGAGGACGCTGCGTTGTGGGGTGGATCTGTGGAGGACGCTGTTATGTGGGGGATCTGTGGAGGACGCTGTTATGTGGGGGATCTGTGGAGGATGCTGTTATGTGGGGGATCTGTGGAGGACGCTGTTATGTGGGGGATCTGTGGAGGACGCTGTTATGGGGTGGACCTGTGGAGGACGCTGTTATGGGGGGGACCTGTGGAGGACGCTGTTATGGGGGGGACCTGTGGAGGACGCTGTTATGGGGGGGGATCTGTGGAGGACGCTGTTATGTGGGGGATCTGTGGAGGACGCTGTTATGTGGGGGATCTGTGGAGGACGCTGTTATGTGGGGGATCTGTGGAGGACGCTGTTATGTGGGGGATCTGTGGAGGACGCTGTTATGTGGGGGATCTGTGGAGGACGCTGTTATGTGGGGGATCTGTGGAGGACGCTGTTATGTGGGGGATCTGTGGAGGACGCTGTTATGTGGGGGATCTGTGGAGGACGCTGTTATGTGGGGGATCTGTGGAGGACGCTGTTATGTGGGGGATCTGTGGAGGACGCTGTTATGGGGGATTTGTGGAGGACGCTGTTATGGGGGATCTGTGGAGGACGCTGTTATGTGGGGGATCTGTGGAGGACGCTGTTATGTGGGGGATCTGTGGAGGACGCTGTTATGTGGGGGATCTGTGGAGGACGCTGTTATGTGGGGGATCTGTGGAGGACGCTGTTATGTGGGGGATCTGTGGAGGACGCTGTTATGTGGGGGATCTGTGGAGGACGCCGTTATGTGGGGGATCTGTGGAGGACGCTGTTATGGGGGATTTGTGGAGGACGCTGTTATGGGGGATCTGTGGAGGACGCTGTTATGTGGGGGATCTGTGGAGGACGCTGTTATGTGGGGGATCTGTGGAGGACGCTGTTATGTGGGGGATCTGTGGAGGACGCTGTTATGTGGGGGATCTGTGGAGGACGCTGTTATGGGGGATCTGTGGAGGACGCTGTTATGTGGGGGATCTCTGGAGGACGCTGTTATGTGGGGGATCTGTGGAGGACGCTGTTATGTGGGGGATCTGTGGAGGACGCTGTTATGTGGGGGATCTGTGGAGGACGCTGTTATGGGGGATTTGTGGAGGACGCGGTTATGGGGGATCTGTGGAGGACGCTGTTATGGGGGATGTGTGTTATGACACATAGGGCCATGAGGGGGGGGGGGGGCAGCATAAAACGTATAGCATCTTATGCTGGTCCCCCTCATGGCCCTATGTGTCCCCTCATGTGTCCTAAACTGCGCACATAACTGCCTTTGTGTGTAAAACAAGCTCTCTCCTATTGATAACAGGTCCAGCCTCTGTACTCACTGTCACTATAGCGAGCGGGAGCGAGCTGGCCGGCCGGCGCGTGACTGACGTCACTTAGTAACGCTCCTCCCACTTCAGGAAGCAGAAGCATTACTAAGTGACGTCAGTCACGTGCCGGCCGGCCCGCTCACTCCCGCTCGCTGCAGTGCATTCATAGTGACAGTGAGTACAGAGGCTGGACCTGTTATCAATAGAAGAGAGATTGTTTCACACACTAGTAAAATACTTTACACACAAAGGCAGTTATGTGCGTGGCGTCCCTTCATATATAATCGCGGCATTTTCGGGTCGGCCAAATCGCCATATCGCATTTGCCGATTATCGCGATTCGATTATTTTTTTGATTTATCGTGCAGCCCTAATAAATACCTTTACTTGCGGGGTACCCCCGGCTGATGCTGCCACCCTGCCTGTTTTTTTCACATATCGCTCCTGCGCCCCGCTGTGCCCCCTGAGCATCTGTGCATCGGAGGAGATGCCAGGGTTTCTCAATGGGCGTCCCCTCCCTGGCTGTGCCGCCATCCAATCACAGCGGAGAGCGTCACAGCCAGTATTAGCATACTAAGCACGAAAACTGCAGGGGGGCACAGCGGGGCGTAGGAGCCATATTTGAAAAAAAAAAAAAACTGGCAGGGTGGCCGCAAGTAAAGATATTTATCTAACCTAAAAAAACTACATGAAGAACCTCTTTAAGTGTTTATTTCAACCTGCAACCTGATCTTGTAAAGCCCGATGAAGGGACTGGTGCTGTCCCCAAACGTGTTGCTTTAACGCTGGAAATAAAAGCAAGATTTTACGTTTCTGGGCAGCACCTGACAGTTCTTTTTTCCAGGGTCGACTCCCTCCCTGCACAATGACCTATTCACAGGTCACAGGGCATGTCTGCAATGCTTTCTCACAGAAGTCAATGAACACCTCCTGTCTTTGGCCCATGTGGCTGCTGTAAAGCATCTCTCTAAATACTTTTAACAACAGTTTGGGCAAGAAGATTGCCCCCGAAATTACACCCACAAACAACTGCATTTACAGCATACTGATAGGATATGTCAAATGTCTGATGCACGTTCCATCTATGGGACCCGCTCTCATCTCAAGAAGGGGGCCCGTCATGAATGAAGAGCATGCAGTGCATGTGTTGGCATTCTCTCCATTCACAAAAATAATCCCGTAGTGGAAAATGGAGAAAGCCACAAATGATTTGGCCTGCACGCCTTTCACAGCCTCAGATAGGGGCAGGAACTTTTAAAGGGGTTCTGCACTTTGTTTAAACTGGATAGATGATCAGCATCTGACCGGTGGCGGTCCAACACCCGGGACCCCCGCCGATCAGCTGTTTGAGAAGGCAGCCGCGTGTGGCAGTGGCCTTCTCACTGTTTACCGCAGGCCCAGTGACGTCACAACTAGTATCACTGGCCTGGGCGCGGCTAAGCTCCATTCCCTTGAATAGAGCTTAGGCCAGTTGATACTAGTTGTGACGTCACTGGGCCTGCGGTAAACAGTGAGAAGGCCGCGGAGCTGCTGGAGCGCCTCTGCCTTCTCAAACAGCTGATCGGCTGGGATCCCGGGTGTCGGACCCCCGCCGATCAGAAGCTCAGTTTAAACAAAGTGCAGAACCCCTTTAAGTCAGAATGTACTATCATAGGGCTGACAGGATCTCCAAGTCAGCCCCGACCCAACGATCATGTTGAACAGTGACAGGGTCAGGACAAAAACAAGTCCCCCTCCTTTGACAACCACCACGTTCAGCACTGTTCATGGGAGCTTCAGGGGTTAAACCATCAGGATCGCTTCTGTAGTAGTCAACCTCAGCTGCAGTAATACAGATATTGTTCCCGCACACTCAGCGATAAGGAACGTGTATAGCATCCTCAAAGTCAGTCATTCTGCATGAAGGGGTTAAATATAGTACATACTAAAAAAATAAAAAAGACTAAGAAAATGAAATAAAACATGACAGAAAGTTCACAGGGATATAAGGCATATTTTTGTGCATCTACAAATTGTTTTGTTTGTCAGGTATAGGACAGCAAAAACGGACGAGGAGTGCGGCCGATCCTCAGGACGCAGAATAAAGGGACGGCTACTTTAAGCCTCAAATATGAGGTTTCCGTCTAATTGCCTTGGCCCTTGGCTCACCCGGAGACACAGACGAAATTGCTTTTTGTTCACTTCAATCACAATTGAATTAAAAGGATATGAGCCTGGGGCTTACGGGTCTATAAAAAGAACGAAAAAAGAAAATAACCTCAGACCCAGGGGGAGACGATGACCTGAGCCATCAGGATAGATAAACCGAGCAAAACCTGCAACGCAGGACCTTAAAGGGGCAAAACTACACCACATGCCATATTCGGTCGGGCACATGGATAAAATGCGGTACCCCGCTCAGGGAGAGCCCAAAGAGCGACCGCACAAGATCCAGCATGAATCTGCATCTCCAAGGACATTACACTGCCGTCAGTGCTGCAGAAAACATTATACTTATGGTAGCATGTGACCAATGGGAGTTGTAGTCCACACAAAGCAAGGGATCCAGAGTAAGTAGTCACAACTTTATTTTACCTCATACCATATCTCACCTGAATGGATCTGCGCTCATCAGCCACCAATCAATACTCCATTAGTGCCCCTTTTTAAACATCTACCGTCCTCATGGGTGAGAATTTTTAGATAATTTAACACTCTTAAAGGCGTTGTCCCACAAGAATTATTCTTCAGTTCTCAAACCAGAACCTGGATCTGAATACTTTCAGAATTGCATGTAATAATGACTTTTTTTGTGTTTTTATTTTTTACAGCCACTGAATTATTCAATAAAATACATCTGTATGGCGCCACCTGCTGTTTTCTTATTTCTTTGTCCTGCTCACTGAGATGGCCGCACATGCTCAGTTTCATCCTTCCACTGCCACCTGAGCTGTGACAGGGAGAGAGCTGCAGCAGAAAGGACACGTCCCTTGAGGTGCCAGCTTTATATTAATGAGGAGATCTCTGGATCCATGTGAGGTGCAGGGCCGGTTCTGACTTTGTTAGAAAGAGAAGGTCGTGTACCATATGATGCATGATTTTAATTTTTACTGTAATCATGGCATAACCCCTTTAAGAACCTGCCTATTTTGGGCCTGAAAGGGGTTTTGCCATCACATACAATGGGGGCATATCCATTGTCTAATAGGTGCGGATCCGACCTCTGGGACCCGCACCTACAACGAGAATGCAGCGTGGATATTAATGGATGCGCAGCCGCCCTCCATTCATTTCAATGGGGCCTGCCGAAAACAGCCCAGCGCTGGCTCTGCTATTTCCATCTGCCCCATAGAAATGAATGGGAGCAGGGGCCGCGCTGCGCTCCCCATTCACTTGTATGGGAGCAGCGCTTGGTGGTGGACGGACCCCGGGAAACCCGGGGTCCTCCAGCCACAGCTCTCCTCGATCTGTTCTCCTATCAGACAATGGGGGCATATCGTAGCCGTCTCATTCCAGCACCAGTAAGATTTCTATGCTTCCATTGATGTCATTCGATGAGGACTTGTTTATGTAGATCTGAAGCTCTGCAGCTGTTGCAAAACTACAAATCCCAGCATGCCAGGGGCTCCATGTGGCCTCGAATTTGTTTGGGGAATGGAGTTCCCAGTGGGCAGCTGCTCAAAACGGTACAACTGATCCCCTCTATTTAACCAATGTGCCAATGCGGGGACGGGGGGGGCCCTCTGTTTCCATTGACCAGCCACCAATATCCGAGCTGCACCTAGTAACGTTTGAATTAAATGTTGTTGCGCCTGTGGGGCCTGTATTTCCGTCATGAGGCCTAAGAGGCAAATCTTTTTTTTTTTTATTTGTCTTTTTATTAATAGTCAAGAAAGGAATGAAACATGTTACAATGATGGTGCAATTGCGGTATACTTGAAACAACAAGTTTTGGAATGATAACAATTGTAATAACAGTTAAATTGTGAAAATCGCAGCCAGTTCCGCTAGGAAAGGAAAAGAATAAAGGAGGATTGCATGGTCAGAAGTGTATGGGGCATAGGGAGGTAATGGAATGGGGGGAAATGGGATATAAAGGGAGGTTGTTAGAGTATTCTGAGTACTGTCTAGTCTTGTAGTGTAGGGGGGTGATCCGTAAGTAATTGAAGGGCATGCGCGGAGGATCGAAATGAGATCCAGTTCTGCCACGTCCGTTGAAACTTCATATGTGTGCGTGTTTCCCAAGCGGAGAGTTCTTCCATTGGAAAAATACGGTTCATTTTGTGTAGCCATTGGGTAGAGGAAAGGGGATTTTTGTTGGTTCCAATATTGGGGAATTAACGATTTCGCAGCGGCTGTGAGGAATTGGAATAGCATCCGGTCCTTTAGTGGGATCTCTCCTAATCTAACGTTGAAAAGAATGGCAATAGGTGTGGGATCTTTATCTAAAGCACAAATCTTTTTAATAAATCCAGTGATTTCTGTCCAGAACGGTTTTATTATCGGGCATAACCACCACATATGGAAATAAGTACCCTGTGATTGATTGCATTTCCAACATATATCGTTCATCTGCTTTAATCTAACGGGAGTACGGTACCACCTAGACACCGTTTTAAATGAATTCTCTTGAAGTTTAATACAGCGGGAGTTGCCGTGAGAAGGTTTATAAATTAGTTTAATTTCCGTTGGTGTCCAGCTAGTGCCAAAGTCCTTACTCCAATCCATTATGCAACCTCTCTCATGGGAGATTTTATCAGTTGTAATATGTTGTAGATTTTAGAGAGAATGTGTCTGGGGATGGACTTAGTGGATATGAGAGTTTCAAATTCAGTGAGGGAAAGGACAACACGATGAGGGTCCTTTCAATGATGCAAATCGCGACCCATCACAAACTACCACTAGTTCTACTAGAAACGGACGCGCTGAAAAGGCGTTCGATAGGGTGGACTGGACCTACATGAAACAGGTATTACACCATTTTGGCTTCCCAGAACCTTTTATTGAAGCCATTTTCATTATGTACTGCCAGACTAAGAATAAATCAACCCTTATCAAATAAGAAAGGGAACAAGACAGGGATGCCCCTTATCCCCCATACTATTCGTCCTCTCTCTAGAACCTTTACTAGCACAGATTAGGAATCGCCCGGATATAGTGGGCTTTGATGATGGACACTTTACACACCACATTGCAGCATATGCAGACGATATTGTATTGTTCATCACAAACCCCTCTATTGCCTTTCCGGCATTGCAGTCCCTCCTTCAAAACTATGGTACCATATCTAACTTCAAAACTAACACTTCCAAATCCGAAGCACTGAGTTTCAACATAAGAAAAGAAGAAATAATCTACTTGAAATCCAACTTCCCGTTCCAATAGCCACAGTCACATATTACATATCTTGGCCTTAAACTCAGTTCAGTCGGGAACGACTTAGACTCCTTGAACTATGCTCCAGTCCCTCAGAAGTTTAAACCAACCCTAGATTCCTGGTCTCTACCCTATCATGGATTGGTAGGAAAAATCTTATAAAAGCCATTCTCCTTCCGAAACTACTATACCTTTTTCAGACTCTGCCCATTCCCCTTCCAGCCCAATTTTTCAGAAGATTGACCAGTCAGTTCCTGTGGAACGGTAGACGACCCAGACATAGTTCAACATAAAACAAGAGGCGGTATGTCACTACCTGATTATGAGGCGGTTCATCTCTCCAGAATAGTTCAATGGCTGAGAAAAGATTCCAATAAACTCTGGACTTCGCTAGAAACTCACCCATCGGACACTCCTCTGAGCGCTCTTTTATGGTGCAAGGAACCAAGAGACTGCAATCCCTCCACTAAACACTATTACTCGGACCTCACTGAGGATCTGGGATGTATAGGCGAAAAACATCAGTCCCAATGTCTCCCCGCTGATGACGGTAAATGACATCCCAGAGTTACATCAAAAAAAGTTTAAAGACGTAGGTCTCAACCCACAAAACCTGTCCAAAATAACGCTTTATTCCTTTTCAGAAACCGATAAAGATGATGATCCCATTCAACATTTATCTCTTCACACCATCCAAAGAGCCCACCTTAAAGCTCTTATCTCCCAAACTTCAAGCCTAAGAGGCAAACACCTTGGGTCACTATTAGGGAAAAGAGCATTGATTTTGGAGGGATTGTAGTGCCATCTTGCGAGCACCTTGTAGTCGTTTTCCCGCAATTTGACACCTTTAGAAACTTTTGGTGACAAAGACAGAAGTTTTATCCTCTCCTCATCTGATAATTTGATCCCTAAATCTCTTTCCCATTTTGGAATAAACCAAAATTCATTCAACTGAATCTTAGGGAGTAGAGAGTCGAGATCTTTTTACTAGGTTCTTTTTGTCGCGCTGCTAGTTTTTCGAACATTGAGTGTTCCGGGTTAGCAGGTATAGTAGAAGGAAGAGGCTTAATATAGTGGATGAGATGCTGGAGGTGGAAAGGAGAGAGACCCCCCCCCCCCCAGGACGCAGATTGGATGTGAGTTCTTGTATGCTAGGCAATGAACCCCGAGGGCACAAGTCCAGCAAGGGAATTCGCATTTCAAAGGCCATTGGGGGAAGGGTGTCCCTAAAGGTTTGTTGAGAGTCTAGGAGAGCATCCGAGACTCGTGTGAGAGTTATGGAGTTAGATGTTAGTGCTTTCTTCAGTCCGCAAACATGCCAGTGGCTTAGTGTGTTTTTTGTTAAAGGGATTCTGTCATCAGATTTTACCCCTATAACCTAAAGATATCCTCATGTCCGGACTAATAAGAAGAATCCTAAGCTGGCCTTATTAAACTTCACTGTGGCTCTATTTGTCCAAAAAACTGGTTTTTATAACCTGCAAATCACTTACTTAAGGTGCCCAAGGGAAGGTCCGTTAATACAGGGTGCCCGGCCGCACCCCTCGCCGTCCGGTGCCCAGCGCCGCCTTACGTCTTCATCGCCGCCTTCCCCGTCTTCAGCGCCGCCTTCTACAGCTCAGCACCGCCTCCGCAATCCTCCCCGTCCCTCTGCCAGATCCTGCGCCTGCGCACTAAGCTCAACCAATCTGCAGGTCATTTTAGGGTTGAGCGAAGTGCGCATCAGGCCGGCGCATGCACACTTCGCTCAATGAAGCCGCTGCCAGGAGTCCGCACGGGCGCGTCAGGCCGAGCCTAGTGCGCAGGCGCGGGATCTGGCAGAGGGACGGGGAGGATTGCGGAGGCGGTGCTGAGCTGTAGAAGGCGGCGCTGAAGACAGGGAAGGCGGCGATGAAGACGGAAGGCGGGGCTGGGCACCGGGCGGCGAGGGGTGCGGCCGGGCACCCTGTATTAATGGACCTCCCCTTGGGCACCTTAAGTAAGTGATTGGCAGGTTATAAAAACCTGTTTTTTGGACAAATAGAGCCACAGTGAGGTTTAATAAGGCCAGCTTAGGATTCTTCTTATTAGTCCGGACATGAGGATATCTTTAGGTTATAGGGGTAAAATCTGAAGACAGAATCCCTTTAACGTATTATAGACGTTCTTTGCCGAGCAGCAGAGAGCTGAGGGTGGTTGGACACATAGCATTATCAGCCTGAATGTCTAGTCTCTCATTAGAGGCCCTAAGCCAATCTAGACATCTTGTCCCTTGGATTGCTTTGTAGTAGGTTTTGAAGTCTGGGATTGATTGTTGGAGTTAATTGGCTATTGATGTAGGGAGGAAGATGCTCAAAACCTGGGATTTGTGGGGTTAATTTTGAAGTTTGATAACTAAGTAGTCCAGTATAGACATAACGGCTGGGAACGTTTCTTCAGGATTAGTAATGAACAAAAGGACATCGTCGGCAAAGGCTGCCAGTGGATGATGAGCGTTTCCCCTCTAGTGAGTGTTTCCTGGGGAGTCATTCAGCCTAAAATATTCTTGTAGAGCTTCTTCTATTCGTTTAACATTTTTCTCTGATCCTAAAAGAGTGCAATGTAATCTCCACTTGTAAGTAGGTTTAGGAGTACCCTGTAGATTATAGCTCAGAAAAAACGGTGCACGATCTGATAACCTATTGCCTATATCCGTTTTTAGTCAGAGGTGTAGTTGTTGAGGAGGGACAAACAGGTAATCTAGTCGATGGTAAGATTGATGGAGGTGAGAGAAAAAGGAGTAATCCCGTTCCCCGTGGTGCATCAATCTCCAGGCAGGTAGAGTCCGCCAGGGATGCCCGCAGCCTATCCAGTGCCACCCTAGCGATGGATGTGGAGGGGCCGGAGAAATCCAAAGACGGGTCCAGTGCCACATTCAAATCTCCACCCAAGATTATGGAACCCTCTGCAAAGTCTCTAAACTGAACCAATACTTCCCAAGGTGATCAGTTGTGAGCCTATTACTCCTTTGAGAAAAACATATCTCCCATCCAAATCGACTTGGGATGAACGCAGGGCAAAGAGGAGCGACTTGTGTATATCCACGCTAGCTCCTTTTGAAGCAGAGCCAGGTGAGGTGCTGTGGTACCACCGATTATAATGCAGGTGTGTGCAAGTTATAGGAAATAGCATTGTACCATCGAAGAAAGGTATTGCCATAGGTAGAATAGGATTCCCTTGAAAGGAGATCTTCACATATGTATAGTGATATGTGTCTTGGTGCAATATGTGGAGCCCATCGAGCTGACAGGAAGGAGGTTGTGGGACAGGGAGGGCAGACAGGGTAGTCAAAAACAAGTAACAAGGTAAAGAACATTAGGAGAGAACTTCTAAGTAGAATAATGTCGTGAGGGGAGGAACTTTCCATCCACACGGCCTGTAGCTACCTGATCGGGCTAGCTGGAAAATGGTAGCTGTATCATCTCCCTATGGGCAATTTTGCAGGGAGGTTGACGTCCTGCTCAGATGTCATCTAATGGTCTATCTTGAGTAGTTTGTGATCTTCTCTGTGTCATCTGGCGGTTTACGGCTTTAGATCTTTGCGTTTTACCAGATGAAACTGGGGTCCAGGGAGAAATCACTGGAAGAGGTGGCAATGGAGCTATATGTTGAGCAAAGTTCCAGTCCACGATGTGTAGAGCTTCTATTACAAGGGTTTCGTATACCCTCTTGAGATCAGCCGCTGCCCGAACCACTAGCTTACTGCCTGGAGCATTAATAAGCAACCCAAAGGGGTATTAGCCAGCGGTAAGGTGTTTTTTTTTTTTTTTTACTTTTGAGCATTTCCAGCAGCGGTCTTAAATGAATGATTCCTCTTACGCAGCGTCATGGAGGACAGATCCTGGTAGATGGTGCCCGTCGATCCCTCGTAGGTGATGAGGGCAGTAGTTCTGGAGGCCGCGAGGATTTATTCTTTTGTCTGGAAACGAACCAGCTTACAGATGACATCTCTTGGGGCTTTGTTTTGCTTTGGTGAGGGACGTAGCGCTCTGTGGGCACGCTCCAGTTCAAGGTTGACGGTTTCTTGGCTGAGCAAATTTGAGAAGATGGTGGCGAGGGAGGTTGCAAGTAGTGATGAGCGGCAGGGGTCATATTCAAATTCGTGATATTTCGCAAATATTTATATAAGAATATATTCGTTATATTCTACATTCTTTTTATTTTCTACTCGAAAATCGACAAGGTAATGATCGCGTAACAGGCGTGTGTTAAAAACTAATATATAGCACTATAGAATATTGTGCTATATATTAGTTTTTAGAATATTCGTCATTTTTTTCCATCTGAAGTCAGGATTTCTCCCTGCTTAAGTTGCTTGTGGGCCAATGACTCATTGGCCCACAAGCAAGAAGGAAGGAGGAATCATGTGTTCAGATTGAAAAAAATGACGAATATTCGATATAACGAATATATAGAACTATATTCGAAATATTCGCAAATTCTCGAAGTGGCGATGTTAGAGATAAAAATTCGCTTTTCGAATATTCGTGCTCAACACTAGTTGCCAGCATGTCAGGCGACACAGATTCTGGCATGCCTTTCAGCCTGAGGTTGTTCCTCCGTCCACGGTTTTCTTGATCCTCTATCAGAGAGTACAAGTGATTCACGTGAGCTTGGCAATTATCTAGATTATGAGAGACTTCATTGTTGAAGTCTACTAAGGATGTTTGCGCAGTCTCTATTGTTTCTGATCTAGAATGCATGTGCCTTAGATTCTGTTTGATATCTTTAAGTTCACGTACCAGTGGTTCCAGAGAATGTGTCATCAGCTCCTTAAGGAAAGCTTTTGATATCTTCTGGTCATATCCTTCTGCTGTTGCCTCTTCCACTTCACTTCCTCCTTCAGCCTCCGAATCTTCAGTTTGAGGCTTCTATGTCTTGCCGGCGCCATCTTGCTTAATTCATGCGCCGGGGTTGCTGGTGTTCTCCTTATGAAGTGCTCTATTTCCTCTTGAGAAGCACTCGATTTGGAGGGTCTCAGGGGGTCTTTAGATCTTTCCCTCGAGGATTTGCCCATGTTTAGGAGATTTAAAAGCTTATAATTCGCCCGATTAGGGCTGGCCTGCAGCGGAGCTCAGTGTGCTGCCTGCATACAGCTCGGCCGTGAAACTTCAACCCCTAATATATTTTATTCTCTTCGATTCATAGGGTTATAGCGGTTGCCACTAGGAGGCAGACACTAAGCAAAAAGTGTGAGCTCCTTGTACGAGCTATACCGGTCCTACAGGGACTAAGCTAAGACAGTACAAGAGCAGTAGGAGAAGCAGAAAAAAAAAAATCTATGCAAGAAAGCAGAACCTGAACAAGTCCTGAAGTGGAGGCAAAAACCAATTATATAATGGAAGGGAGCTGTGTCCATGAACGAAAGAGAGAAAAGATTTGACGTTGAGTACAAAAAGTTTTTTTTTTCTCATCTGCATCGTCGGGGACACAGGCAAGACCATGGAACGTTCTAAAGCAGTCCTAAGGGAGGGCAAGAAAACCCAGAAGATGGAGCAGTCAGTGAACTGCCTCCAAGTGATGTGTCTGCAGATGCAAAGGTGTGCACCCTATAAGACCTGGAGAAAGAAGCGACCTGGACACTTGGAGGGCCAAAGCCCGGTGACACACAGCCCTGGAGGCCCTTACCGCCCAAGCAGATTGGGCAGTAATGCTGCATTCACACAGTCAGTGTTTGATCTGTGATTTCCATCAGTGCTTGTGACCCAAAACCGGGTGCAGGTTGAAAACACAGAAGAGGTGCAAATCTTCCCATTATACCTCATCTCTGTGTAGCCTCCAATACTGGTTTTGATTCACACTGATAGAAATCATTGATACAACGCTGACTGTGTGAAAGCAGAATGAAGGTTCATGGTTTTTGGTGCGGTACGCTTCCACAATTACCAAGGGAACCCATCCAGAAATGGTGGCTTTTGACACGGCCAGTGTTTTTCTGGGACCATCTGGAATCATAAACACAGATAAATGCGAACAGCCCAAACCAGATATCCAAAGCGTGTAGACAGCGCTCTTGGGGATAAGATGGAAGAAAAAAAAACGCAGGCAGAACAAAATCTTCGTTGCGAAGACGACTCCACCTTTTGTAAGAAGGATGGCATTGGGCAGATTAGAACCTTATGGGGCACAGGAAATGGGGAGCGACAGGAAAGAGCCTGGCGTTTCGAACCCCTAGGAATGGAGATGATGGCCACCAAAAAGTCATCTTTGTAGGAGAGAGAACGGAGACATATTTGCTGCAATGGTTCAAATGGTGAGGACTGAAGAATCACAAGCCACAAATTAAGATCCCACGGGGACAAGGTGTAGCAGTAAGGGGGCACAGAATGCGCAACCCCCTGCAGGAAAGTCAGAACTGCAGAAATTGACGACAGATTATGCTGAAATAAAATGGTAGGGACAAAACCTGATCCTTAAAAGGGGTTGTCCGGGATCAGAGCTGAAACCGGACATATCCCCATTTTCACCCCTCTGGCCCCTGTGAGCATTTCATGCTCCAATGCTCTCCCTTGCCCTGCGCTGGGTAACAAAGGGCAAGGGCTTGTTTCTTTATATTTTCACATTGCTAGGCGGAAGCCTCCGCTCGTTCATCGGGCTATTGGAATCTTTTGACAGGCGCCAAGACAATTCCTGGGAAAGAACATGTCCTTCCCGACAATCACCGGCAGAAATCGTGCTGTCTAATACAGCCTTTACTCCCTGTGGGAAGGGCTCACACTGTTTGCTTACTGTTCACCTCCTAGTGGCGGATGCAGCTATACCCCATGGTCAGGCCTGTGTTCACCAATGACCAGGCTGAGAAACTTTTTTAAAATCTTTTACTGCACCCTCCCCCTCCCACACTCTTCCCACCCCCAAAAAAAGGCCACCATTTTTTTAAATGCCTTGCGCAGTAGATCATGTCAAGGACTAACAAGGGGATATCCTGCCCTCTGTCAAACACCTTAGACAACACAGTGGCTACTTAACTGCAAAATTTAAGGGGTCACCGCAGGGATTACATGGAGACCTAAGGTTATATGCAGTAGCACGGTCATCAGGATTGCACAGCGTATTGTGGCACATTGGAATCCTCTGAACCCTATTATATGGCGGTCGTTCAGGGGTTAAAAGTATTCTTTTACAGTACACCATCAACACTGCATAATGTTCCAAGTAAAGGGAGCTCGGAAGCGGTCTTATATTTAGAACTGGTGCTGGATGCGCTAAAGTTATGGCGAGGCCGGCGGATCCTCTGCCAGCTATGGGGCTTTAGTAAGACTGGTGTCTAAAACACTGATCTTAATAAATGTGCCCCTATGTTTATACGGGTTTTTTTTTTTTTAGGGAATTTCTACAAAACGTGAAACTTGCAACTGAGCATAGTATGAAAAATCTACAGCGAGTCCTATAATATATCACGAGCACATGAACAGGATTTGGAACAGTCCATTCACACAACATGGCGCCATCTTCAGTGTGGAATTTGGGCTAAAAACCTAATGCAACTAAACAAAACCAAAACTGACTTGGAGACGGAGATGTGAACCACTCAGTACTTACTGGCCGCAGCTTTGGAGAGATGACATCAAGCAGAAGACATAGAGCATCCAAAACCAAGGACTGAGGTCCAACACGTGAACGGATAGAAGGGGCGATTTCGGAAACCATGGCGCTCAGAAGATTCTGCATTTGGTTAAGTCTGGATAGAGCCTGTATGTAGAGAAAAAAAAAAAAAAGATGATTTGATATCAAACACTTGAAAAAAAGGCCAATCTGCTACCTAAAACTTCTGAAAACTCTGCCCTATTAGGGAATTCAGTGTTGATTTAGGGCATCCTCTGTTCAGGATCCTCATCTCGTGATCAGCGGTTATATAGAGCGTCTCGCACTCAGGAGGACCTTTCCAGTCCTGCATCATACAGACAATCAACTGACGTGAACGGAGATTGTGTAATGCTTCTTTTCCCCTGTGGTGGCGCTGCAGGGAAATTAAACACTTACTGCCAACTTTCCCCACATATTCCCCAGCAGGGGGGCACTTTACATTCTGCTTATTGACAAGAAACCCTTCTAACAAGCAGCGGAGAACCTCTCTGTTAAACACAATGTCAGCAGTGCACACAACTTTATACCTGAGGCTGTGTAATTATGGAAGCAAAGAGGATATGGTGCCCTTTATTTGGGATCACTGCAGCAAAATTAGGCGCATTAACAAATGGCTGCGACTTCAGTTCTATTGAAGCATTACTTTCACATACTGAAATCAATGGCTGGCCATGTAATATTCTGTGACACCAGAAATCACAGCCACGCCGGACGGCAAATCTTTTCTGGCCAACTTGAAATTTGCACCCTTTTAGGCTTCTAAAACAGGAACCACGTCCTATTGAACGACTCGGAAGTTATGGAAACAACTCGCTAGGCAATGCCATTTGTGTGGCTTTCATTCACTGCTATAGGAATTAAAGGGGTTGTCTCGCTTCAGCGATTACATGATAAATGCCAGAGAAAGTTAATACAAGGCACTTACTAATGTATTGTTATTATCCATATTGCCTCCTTTGCTGGCTTGATTCATTTTTCCGAATTGCTTTGCAATCCCACAAGCAGTGGTCGTGCTTGTACACTACAGGAAAAAGCACCGGCCTCTTTGGTGGCTGGGACCATGGGAGTGGTGCGCATAACTGCTTTTTCCTATATAGTGTGCATGCACGGCCACCGCTGCTGGATTGCAGGGTGGTCGTAACTATGGAAACAAGTAGTGTATAATGCGATGGAAAAATGAATGGAAGGAAGCAATATGGACAATCACAATACATTAGAAAGTGGTTTCTATTAAATTTCTCTACGTGATAAACGCTGAAGCGAGACAACCCCTTTTAAAGGAAACAGAGCTGCTCTGACATCTTCATAACTCGGGCCACCACTGGCCGGTGCTTACTCAGGTTATTCCCTTCTCAGCAATAAAAGCCAGAGATGGGAATAACCCTCGAAGTGTCACTGTAGGTTCACAGATTGGTTGTAATTCAGCACCATCTGCAGGTCAATGAGAGTTCCAACAAAATACCGTAGCCAAATACAAAAGGTGAACCTGCACTTTTTTTTTTTTTTTTATTAGAGGGAGTCGGGAGTGTTAATTGTTGGCCAAATGATTATTCGTCAGGCAGTTATTGACTGTGTATGGCAGGCTTTATTATCGTTATCTACCAAGGAGTGCAGTACTTACTGCAGGTCTGATTAGTTCGTTAAACCATTAAATGAAACTCCCAGACGTACCTCGTAGTGACTGTTGGGATAAGCAATTCGAGGGATATTTGAAGCAGCAAAAAAGAGGTGAAAGGCGACCGGCAAGAAAGGCAAGTATCTCATGAGCTGGAAGTTCTGCCCGTGCATTATCGTTGTGTTTACAATGTCTGTGAATCCCAACCAATCCAGAGCGGAGACCACTGTGCCGAAACTGGACTCCTTCACCTTCATGTTCAAAAAGTTATCATATAATCCCTGTGGAGAGGAACGCGAGTTATAGGCTGTAGTGTCTCTCCTCAATAAAGTCTACAGTGGATATGGAAACAGCGGCGTACACTCAGCTGCTTCCTCATCTCCTGGGAGACATTTATGAAGATTGTGCACTCTACATCTTTGGGATAAGTGAGGTTTCAACCACTGGACCCTGGATACGTCAGAAACTATGCAGTACTCACCAATGTCAGTTTCTCGTACTCCCCTGTAGCCATAGTCAGGTGCAATATATGGTGGAATCTTTGGGCCAAAACACTTAATGGAGTTCTGCCCAACAGATTGAGGGGATCATTGTTTGTAAGAAGCAGCTGAAGATCTGGGGTAGTAACATCTTGACCAATGCGCTTTCTGGAGACAGAAGGAAAACAATAAAACAATTGTCAACCTGTAAATAATAACCGTTAAGGGTGTATGCCCCTCTTGTAAAGGGATGGCATATCGCTAGGATATACCATCATTTTTTGATAGATTGGGGTCTGATCTTTGAGCCTTCCCCCTTAAACAAAAAATTAACAGGCTGATTTAGCACGGTTCCAGGCCACCTAGCTGTGCAGGTTACTGCAGGGCAGCCCCATTTCTGTCAATGGCAGGTGGCCGGGGAGCCCTGAGAGGTCTGATCCCCACTGATCATATAGTGATGACATATCTAAGTGACGTGCCATCAGTTTACAGCGTGGGAATACCCCTTTAATAGGCCATTGTGTGTTTTATCATTACCAGCTCATACCTCTGAACTTTAGGGAGCTGAAAGATTTCCTGCCACACAGAGAACAAGCCCTTATTTTGATCCTTTAGCCCAATCTTCATTGTCTGGACTGTGCGCAAGTTCAGTTCTTTCCTCCCTTTGCCATGTAAGAACTGAAAATAGAAACATTGTGTTACATGCCAGAAGCTTGTACAGAGGCAGTGATGGTCAGTTCGCAGGCGAACACATGTGGGCTGCCATCTTTAGTAAGGTAGACTCACCCGTCCGGCGATGCACAGGTAAGTCCTTACCTGTGGCCGGAGCCGGTCTGAAATCAAATGCAGTCACCGGGAGCAGGCAGTTCCGAGAACAGCCGCCGGGGGCCTTCATCGGGCTGTTCTCGGAACTGCCTGCTCCCGGTGACTGCATTTGATTTCAGACCGGCTCCCGGCACAGGCACAGGTAAGGGCTTACCTGTGCATCGCCGGACGGGCGAGTCAACTTTTTTTTATATATTTTTTTTAAACTCGTTTTATTGAAATATAACAAGCAAAGATTGGCATGTTGCATACATTATACTGATACACTACATACTCAGTCACATTATTACATATGGATCCATTGGTGAGTCACATATTGATCTCTTCAGATTACAACTTCAAATCTCATTAATGTCAATTAACAATAAAGGAGGTACAACAGCAGAGTATTAGGCGTCGTCGCTTTGTGTTGTCTACAGGGTACATACGTTCAAAAAAATGGTTTTACTCTGTGGAATGCATATGTATCGAAGATACTGTCAATTGGCGAGGAACACCATGATCCCCAAACCTTCTCAAATTTCTAAGGACATTTTCTATGGGAGAACATCATTTTTTCCCAGGGTGTTATTTGATTTACCAAGGCTTTCCATTGAGTGACCGTAGGCGGCCTATCTGCCATCCACCTGAGAGCAACTGCCTCCCTAGCCGTGAAGAGAGTCTCCCTCAGAAAAGTACAGTTATAGTGTGATAGCGCCTCGTCATCAACTACTCCTAAAAGACACTTTTTAGGGCACAAGGGATCATAGTGGATAGTACGGTCACTACATCCCTCCAATAGTTCTGAACATAGTTACATTCCCACATCAGGTGCCAAAATCCCACCTCTGATTGTGCACACCGGTGACACCCGCTATGCGTCAATCTGCCCATCTTATATAGTCTGACCGGAGTGAGGTAGCTCCTATGAAGTATAAATAACTGTATAAGTCTATTGTTAAGGGAGGGTGATACCCCTGACGGGGCGTCTAATGCCTCATTCCATTCTTCTTTAGTGAGGTCGGGCGAGTCTACCTTACTAAAGATGGCAGCACGCATGTGTTCACTGACGAACACTGCGAAACTGACCATCACTGTACAGAGGCACTCAACTTCAAGTGGAGAATACCTAAATAATATGGCAGGAAATACTGCGTTTTCTATAAGGATTCTTACATTATATGTGACTGTGGGCATCTGACCACCAGAATCCCAGGAGAGCAGGACTCCCTATTCGTGCAGTCACATACTCATAGTTCACCTATAAAAGTGTAGAAAACTCCTCAAATTATGCCCTGACCTCTAGTTAAATTGTTCGGAGGCTAATACAGTAATATACTCTGCTATTAGCATTAATCAGCACAATCTCGGGAAGGATAGCTGTAAAAAAGGCACGAACAAGGAAAATTAAACCTACTAACAGTACAATTAAAAGTATATTCATTGATTGGTGGGAGGGCAGCATCTGGTCACATACGTACCTGCAGTGTATTAATACAGGATCTAATATCATTATCGGTCTTCTCACACAATGCCATCAGTGCCCCAGTGTCAGCTTTCATGCCCTGTTTAAGAGTGATCTGCAAAACCAAGCCTTGGCGTAAGAAACGATATTAAAAATCCATAAAAAGGAGACTTTTGTATTACTTACCAGTAAAGTCTCTTTCTCGCTCTTCCTTGGGGGACACAGGAAACCATGGGTATAGCTCTGCTCCCTAGGAGGCGTGACACTAAGCGAAAGCTGTAAGCCCCTCCTCCATCAGCTATACCCTTCAGCCTGGAGAAGAGACTGCCAGTTGCGTGTCCAAGTAGTGAAAGATAACCACCAACCGGAAAAAAGAACTGTCGAGCCCCCAACGGGGGCAACCAAGCCGGAACCACAACTGTAACCCAAATGAAGGGCGGGTGCTGTGTCCCCCAAGGAAGAGCGAGAAAGAGACTTTACTGGTAAGTAATACAAAAGTCTCCTTTTCTCGCCCATATTCCTTGGGGGACACAGGAAACCATGGGACGTTCCAGAGCAGTCCCAGAAGGGAGGGACCAGAACAAACTCAACCAACACCAGAGGCATCAATCAACTGCCGCCTGCAACACCAGACGGCCTAAAGCGGCGTCAGCCGACGCATGAGTATGCACCCTGTAGAACTTGGTGAAGGTGTGCAAGGAGGACCAAGTGGCCGCCTTGCAAATCTGCTCCGAAGAAGCCCGATTTCTCTGAGCCCAGGAAGCCCCGACCGCTCTAGTGGAGTGAGCGGTAACACCAAGGGGAGGAACCCTGCCCTTGGCGAGATAAGCCTCAGTAACAGCCATCTTGACAAAACGAGCGATAGCAACTTGGATGCCGCCATCCCTCTGCGCGACCCTTCCGGGACCACAAAGAGCGAGTCAGTATGCCTGAAAGAGCTGGTTACTTCCAGGTAAATCTTGAGCGCCCTGACAACGTCCAGGCGATGAAGCTTCCTCTCCCGCGGATGGAAGGGGAAGGACACAAAGAGGGAGGAACGATGTCCTCGTTCAGATGAAAGGCGGAGACCACCTTAGGAAGGAAGGAAGGGACCGGACGAAGAACCACCTTGTCCTGGTGGAACACTAGGAAAGGTTCCAGACAGGAGAGTGCAGCCAATTCGGACACCCTCCGAAGAGAGGTGATGGCTACAAGGAAAATAACCTTGCAGGACAGAAGTCGCAAGGAAACCGTCCGCAGAGGCTCGAAAGGAGAAGCCTGGAGCGCTGAGAGAACCAGGTTCAGGTCCCAGGGCGGTACCGGAGGGCGATACGGGGGAACCGCGTGAGCCACGCCCTGAAGGAAGGTCTTGACAGGACCAAGGGGGGCCAGTGGGCGCTGAAACAAAATGGACAGCGCAGATACCTGACCCTTCAAAGAACTAAGGCCTAGACCTTGGGCCAGTCCGCTCTGCAGGAAGGACAAAACGGTGGGGAGAGAAAAGCGAGCGGAGGAATCCCCAGATCGGCACAGAACCCCAAAAAAGTCCTCCAGGTCCTATAATAGATCCTAGAAGAGGACGGCTTACGGGCGCGGATCATGGTGCGGACGACGTCCGCAGAAAAGCCTCTACGTGTCAGGACGGTGGTCTCAACAACCACGCCGTCAAACGTAGGGACCCTAAACGCGGGTGGAAGATCGGTCCCTGAGAGAGAAGATCTTCCCTGGCGGGCAGTGGCCAGGGCGCGTCTGCCAGGAGCAGCATGAGGTCGGCATACCAAGACCGGCGGGGGCCAGTCCGGAGCGACCAGAATCACCGAGACGCCTTCCGCCGCGATCTTCCGAAGGACCTTGGGCAGGAGAGGGATGGGAGGGAATATGTATGGGCGCGCGAAGCCTCGCCAAGGAAGAACGAGGGCGTCGGCTCCGCAAGCTCCCGGATCCCTGGCCCTGGACAGATAGGCGGGGACCTTGTGATTGAATTTTGAGGCCATGAGGTCCACGTCCGGAATGCCCCAACGAAGGCAAATGGCCTCGAATACCTCCGGGTGAAGAGACCACTCGCCGGGGTCGACGGTGGTGCGACTGAGGAAGGTCCGCCGCCCAATTGTCCACCCCTGGAATAAAAATTGCAGATAGGCCGGGACGTGGGCTTCCGCCCAACGGAGAATGCTGGTGACCTCCCGCATCGCTGCAGCGCTGCGAGTGCCCCCCTGGTGGTTTATGTACGCCACGGCCGTGGCGTTGTCTGATTGTACACGAACTGGATGACCCTTCAGCAGATGAGTCCAGTGTCGTAGAGACAGAAGGGCCGCTCTCAGTTCCAGGACATTGATCGAGAGTTTGGACTCCGATGGAGACCAAATGCCCTGGACGGATCGGGAGGAAACACGCCTCCCCAGCCCGAGAGACTGGCATCGGTTGTAACCACCAACCAGTTGAGTGGCAGAAAGGACCTGCCCAGAAGAGGGGACTGTAACCACCAGCGGAGAGATGACCGCACCGGAGGCGAAAGATGGAAGGGATGATCCAGAGACTGCGGCGATTTGTCCCAGGAGGAGAGGATCGCCCGTTGGAGAGGGCGGGAGTGAAACTGCGCAAATGGGATCGCCTCGAAGCAGGCAACCATCTGCCCCAATACCCGCATGCAGAAGCGGAAGGACGGTCGACGGTGGAGAAGGAGACCCCGAACCGCCCCACGGAGGATCAGACGTTTTTCCGAGGGAAGACGTACCTCCGCCGCTCCCGTGTCTAAAAGCATTCCCAGGAAGACGAGTTGTCTGGAGGGGGGAAGAGAGGACTTGGGGAAGTTGATGACCCAACCGAACCTCGCCAGAGTCTCTAGAGTGAGATCCACGCTGGCAACCGCTTGAGAAAGGGACGGAGCCTTGATGAGGATATCGTCCAAGTACGGTAGCAGAAAAACACCCCTGGAACGGAGTAAGGCTAAAACCGGGGCCAGGACCTTGGTGAACACCCGGGGGGCTGTTGCCAGTCCAAAGGGAAGGGCGACAAAATGGAAGTGGAGGTCCCCACGGCGAATCGAAGGAAGCGATGGTGACACTGGGCTACCGGAACATGGAGGTAGGCATCCTGTATATCGATGGAAGACATGAAATCTCCCTGCTCCAGGGAAGCCACCGCGGAGCGGAGGGACTCCATCCGAAACCGTCGAAGGAGGAGAAAACGGTTGAGCTTTTTGAGGTCCAAAATGGGCCGCACCGAACCTCCCTTCTTGGGAACTACAAAGAGGTTCGAGTAGAACCCTTGGAATCTTTCCTCTAGAGGAACGGGGGTAATCACCCCCCTGTCCAGTAAGGCTTGAACGGCCGCGGAGAACGCAGCCGCGTCTTTCGGGTCTCGCGTGGGGCGGGAGCGAAAGAACCGATCCGGAGGGAAGGATGCAAATTCGATTTTGTATCCGGAGGGACACCATTTCGAGGGCCCAGGCGTCGGAGACTTGAGCCATCCAGACGTCCTTGAAAAGGAGGAGCCGGCCCCCCCACCCGGGTGGGTGGGGGCGCGCCTTCAGGCAGAGGACTGTTTTGCTGCGGGTGTGCGGGCAGCCTGCGGCTTGCGCCAGGAGGGCTGCGCCCGAAAAAACGGCTTCCTACGCTTGTCCTGGGGAGGAGCCGAAGCGGCAGCTGTGGTGGGAGCCCCAGAGGCCCTGCGGGAGGACCCGAAAACGAGACGCACCAGGGCGTCCGCGGGGGCGCCCCTGGCTTGGGGTTGAGGAGATGGGTGCTTTTTACCACCCGTGGCCTCTGAAATAAGTTCGTCTAAGCGGACCCCGAAAAGGCGGGAACCCGCAAACGGGTAGCCCCGCCAAGGAACGTTTGAGGCAGCGTCCGCTTTCCAGACCTTCAGCCAGAGCTCCCTCCTGACGGCAACTGCCAGGGCGGAGGAGCGTGCAATAAGGGCTCCCGCATCAAGGGAGGCCTCACAGACAAAATTCCCGGCCCGAATAATAAGCTGGGCCAAGGAACGTAGGTCCTGGATGGGATGTCCGAGTCCAACTCCTGTTCCAGCTGCGTACCCCAAGCAGAGATTGCTTTCCCTGCCCAAGCAGAGGCAAAAACCGGTCTGAGGGCAGAACCAGAGGCAGCAAAAATGCCCTTGGACAGGGTCTCATGCACGGTCCTCCGCTGACTGAAGAGAGGGACCCGTCGGGAACAGGGATGGCCGTGGTTCTTTGACAGCCGGGCCACAGGGGGGTCCAACTTGGGTGGGAAGACCAGGTGGCCACGACATCGGCTGGAAAAGGATAGCAAATGTCCAGCTTCTTTGGGTTGACAAAACGGGCGTCCGGGGCGAGCCCAAGCCTTAGACACCACGGAGGAGAAATCAGAGTGGATTGGAAAGACTTTTGAGGCTGCCTGGGTCTGATAAAGGAGACGCTAGCTGCGTCCGAGCTAGGGGGGTCATCCTGCACCTAAAGGTGTCACGTATATCAGAGATGAGTTGACCCATCGCTGAGGCTAGCTTGGACGGGCAGGGCCGAGTCCATTTCCAAATCTGAAGCCGCCAATTCACCTTCAGAGAGCGAATCCTTTGGAGAGGAGAGGCTCGTCTGGGTGCGCACGCGTGGCGGGGAGAGGGAGGCATCCGAGGAGGAGGCTCGCTCTACTCTAATACGCTTCTGAGAGTTGCCTAGCTCGGGAGGGGTCACTAGGAGAGGGTGAACCCGCTGCCGCGGCAGAAGCAGTGGACCCGGAGGGCGCGACAGTCAGAGTGGCGTCCTGCGGGGTAGGTGGCCTGTCTATTAGGCGGCCCACGACATGAGTGAGGCTTTCCACGGCCTGGGACAGGGATCTAGCCCAGTCAGGCGGGTCAGAGGAAGCAGGAGCGACACAAGCGGGCGACTGAGGCTGCGGTGGAGCTCGGCATGCAGTACAGTGCGGATCAGACTGCCCCCGGGGAAAGGGTTCCCTACAAGCAGTACAGGCATGGTACCATGGCTTGGCGGCTGCAGAAGGGTCTGACATGGTGGAAAGATGTTGCACTTAAAAGTGAGAACCAAGCAACAGTACTGTGGCACGGAGGGGGTTAAACAGTCCTACCAGACCCGGAGATACAAGCGGCAGCTGTAAGGGGAACAGACTGGGGAGGCTGTGGAGGAGAGGCAGCAGCACGGAGCTGAATGGCTTCAGGATCGCACGCAGAGAGATGAACCCGGGAAGTAGCGGAGCGCAGCAGCACGGAGCTGAATGTGTAAGGAAGCTCCGCCCCCCCCCTCTGCCGCGCTGAAGCCGAAGCAGAGCCGCGCGCGCGCGGCAAAATGATTTTAACCCCCAAGGATGTTGAAGTGCCGGCCATGACATGGCGCCGTTCATGCCAGGAAAACGGCTCCCACCGCGCCTAGATGTAGCAGACGGCTTGCATGTCTGCAGCCGTCCCTGTAAGGCAGCGTTCTAGGACTGCCCTCCAACTAAGCCCGGTAACGTCCCGATATTCCGTGGGCGGGGGGGGGGGGGTGTCCGGGATTGTAGCAGTGGCCATGTAACAGTGGCCATGTTGGTAGCAGCGGTGGGAGGGAGGAAGGGGAGGCTGGAGCAGCCACTCTCACCATACGCTGTCTTCGCCCTCAGTCCATCCAGCGGGGGTCGCCCCTTCAGCTCCTGGCACCGCGGTGGCAGGAAGCCGGGGGAGGGACTTGGCGTGCGGGCGACCCTGAGCTGGCGGGACGCAGGGGAGCGAGGCTGCCCTGGTCCACCTTGTCTTCTGTGGGGGAGGCGGCAGTGCGGAATTACCGGCACTGGCGCAACTCAACCCCGGGAGAAACAGAGGGGTCTAATGCGCCTCTGTTGTCCCTGTAGGTAGAAAAAAACAGAGTTAAAAACAACAAATACGTAAAAATAAAAATCATAGGATAACAACCCTGCATAAGCAGGGGGGTGTCTTGCCTCCTTGGACACTAAGCAAAAACTGGCAGTCTCTTCTCCAGGCTGAAGGGTATAGCTGATGGAGGAGGGGCTTACAGCTTTCGCTTAGTGTCACGCCTCCTAGGGAGCAGAGCTATACCCATGGTTTCCTGTGTCCCCCAAGGAATATGGGCGAGAAAATACAACCCGACCCACTGACAGATACACTAAAGATTGTTATGTTTATAGATACAGTTTTAAGAGGACCCGTCCCCTCTCCTGACATGTCTGTTTTTAATAGCTTCATGCATTCCCCATGTAATAACAATTCTGGAGCATCTATTCTTATGGCTCTATGTTGTGCCATTCCTTTATTATTTCTACTAGACGTTATGGATGAATTGCCGGCAGTCTGCAGTAAGGGTACAGAGGGGAGGTAACCAGTTGGGGGGGGTGTACCAATCAGTGCTGCCATTTTCAGTCTGTGCAGGTACACCCCCCTAACTGGTTACCTCCCTCTATACCCTTACTGCAGACTGCAAGCAATTTATTCATAACTTTTAGCAGAAATAATAAAGGAACGGCACAACATAGAGCCATAAGAATAGATGATCCAGAATTGTTATTACACGGGGAATGCATTCTTTAAACAGAGTTTTTATTCTTTAAACAGGGTTTTCTTAACACTTAACATTTAGAGAGTGTATGGTTAATCCTGTTTGGTCCAGTCTAAAAAAAATATATATATAAATTATATATATATATATATATATATATATATATATATATATATATATATATATATATATATATATTTTTTATTTTTATTTTTTTATTTTCCTGCAAAACCCTGGGGAAAAAAAAAATATAAGTTATATTAAACTAAAGTTAACTTCCTGTCGAACAAGGCAATTGCTTGAGAGACATGTCAGAGAAAGGTGGGCAGAGTTGCAAAAAAATAAAAATAAAAAAATAAAATTCAGGAGCATCCAAGATTAAAGTGTGCCATCAGTTACATGGGGGAAATGACAGTACAGGAGTAAACACAAAAATATTTTTTCTAAACAATTTGCATATGAGATTTTGTCTCTGAACAGTAGCATAGGGCGCCCCGTACAAGAGCCAGAGTTGCTGAAGTGCTAGATCTTATACTGGATACAGGAACCAAGAAGAAAAAGCAAGAAGTTCTGTCTCCTAGTACATGGGTAACACCACATGTAAAAGGACATGATGAAACTGTTTGGAAATATCAAGAAAAGTGACAAAACAGTATCTCATCCGTAGGATATTACCAAGGAGTAGGCACGGAGCACAGGAGAGCATGGATTTAGTGCAAGGCAAGCAAATTTATTTCAATTTCACTAACCTCATACAACCTTTGTACCAGCCTGGAGGGCATCGTCTGAGGGAAATTCAACATGAACGCTTGCTGTCTGAGCTGCCGTAGAGATGGTACATACCTGCACAGGAGAGGAGGGGTGAAAGAGGCTTAAAAAGGGAAGTTAAGAAACGTTGTGGTATGCAAGATGCCCTAACACACACAGACATCTAAGATGGTAAGCGGTGGCAATTTCATAAGGAGGCATACAGAGGTTTTTTTCTTCCTGTAGAACTGAAGGCGAATTTGGCCTTTGAAAGAGTATAGAAGAAATTAAAGAGATTATCCAGAACTTAAACATTGTTGACCTATACTCAGGATAGTTTATCAATATCCAATTAGTGTGGTCAGGCTACAAGCACCCCCGCTGATCGGCTTTTGGAAGGGACTGCAGCATTCAGGAGTTGCTGCTACCATCTTTCTTGGCCTGTGATGTAACATCCATCGGTCACTAGGCCTTTCTGTGGCTCAGTCCCATTTAAAGATTTTGTCCGGACAACAGCCATAGATGACTTATGCTCCAGATTGGTCATGATTATCAGATCGGTGGGGTCCGACATCTGGCATCTCCACCAATAAGTTGTGTAACTGGAAACTGTACAGTGCACAGAGTGGAAGCAGCAGGCTCCATACACTTTTGTTTCTGTTAAGGAGATTTTTTGTGAAACTCACCTGTTTTTGTGACACAGACCATGGGTATAGCCTAGGTCATTACTAAGAGGAGACACTATGCAAATAAAAAAAGAGCTCCTCCTCCCCGGGCTATACCCCATGCTCCACCGGGAGGACCCCAGCGCGAGCAAAAGCAGTAGGAGAAGGAGACAAAAAACTACAGAGACCAGAACAAAGGAAATACCGCCATCGGACCCATAACCCTAAGGTCCCGAAGAACTAAACTAACCCCTCCTGCAACAGACAAGAATGGGAGGGAGCTGTGTCCCCCAATGGAAAAGACGAGAAAAAGATTTTACAGGTGAGATTCACCAAAAATCTCCTTTTCTCGCACATTTCATTGGGGGACACAGACCATGGAACGTCCCAGAGCAGTCCATGGGGTGAGAAAAAGAACAGCTCCTCCAGGGGGAAACGCCCAGCGGTCAAACAGGAACCGCCTGTAATACAAGAGAGGACTTGGAATCCGGAAGGAATATCCGAGCTGCCGTGGTGTCCAGAACCATCCCTAGGAAGGTCACCCTCTGAGAGGGGTGAAGAGAGGACTTCTGGATAGTGTTGAGCGAACTTCTGTTTTAAGTTCGGCGTCTAAAGTTCGGCTTCCGGTTAGCAGAGAATCCCGATATGGATTCCGAATTCCGCTACCACGGACCACAACGGAATTCGGAATCCATATCGGTATTCTCCGCTAACCGGAAGCAGCCGAACTTTAGACGCCGAACTTAAAACAGAAGTTCGCTCAACACTACTTCTGGAACCAGCTGAACTGTTCCAGAGTCTGAACAGTGATTCGGACGCTGTCCTTGGCCTGGGAGGAACCCTTTATCAGTATGTCGTCCAGGTAGGGCAACAGAGATATGCCCCATGTACGGAAAAGCGCCAAGAGCAGCGCCAAGATCTTCGTGAATAGCAGAGGGGCCGTAGCCAGCCCAAAGGGAAGGGCGACAAACTAGTAATGCTGCCCGCTGACAGCGAAGCGCAGAAACCTGTGGTGAGATTCTGCTATAGGGACATGCAAATAGGCGTCTTGGATGTCCACAGACGCGAGGAACTCCCCTGGAAGAAGAGAAGCAATAACGGAGCGGAGGGATTCCATCCGGAACCTCCAGACCCGCAGAGACCTGTTATACAGCTTCAGGTCTAGAACCGGACGCACCGATCCCTTTTTCTTTGGCACAACGAATAGGTTGGAGCAGAAACCTGCACCTTGCTCCTCCAGGGGGACTGGAACAATCACTCCCCTGTCCAAAAGGGAAGAGACCGCCTGCAAAAGGGCCGAGGTCCCGGACCGGATCCCCCGGAACCCAAGAAGGGAAGAAACGCTCCGGAGGCCTGGAAGCGAATTCGATTTTGTAACCGGATGTTACAATTTCCAGGGCAGAGGCATCCTGGATGTGATCTCTCCAAACCTGTTGAAAGGAGAGCAATCGGCCCCCCACCGTAAGAGGTGGGGGCGCCCCTTAAGGAGGAGGACTGCTTGGGAGCCGCGGGGCGGGCTGATTGTGGCCGCGGGCGCCAGGAAGGCTGGGGCTTAAAGGCAGGCTTCTTACAGGAGTCCTGAGAGCCACCCGGGAAATGGGCCGCCGCAGATCTGGAAGAGGAGAAGCGACAAAAGGACTGGTTCCTAGAACCGGAGGACCGAGCTCCAAAGGTGAGCTTGGATCTAGATTGGGGCAGGTTGGTACTCTTGCCCCCCGTCGCGTCCGAAATGATCTCGTCCAGCTTAGCACCAAAAAGCCTGGAACCCGCAAAGGGGAGGTTAGTGAGGGAACGATTGGAGGAAGCGTCAGCGTCCCAAACCTTCAACCAGACTTCTCTGCGCTGAGTGACTGAAAGGGCCGAAACCCGCGCAAAGAGAATGCTAACATCAAAGGAAGCTTCACAGAGAAACTTTGTCGCCCGAGACATCTGGAGGACAAAGTTTAAGGTGTCCGCAGAGGCATCCTGCTCCGCCAGGTCCTGATGGTGGCGCTGCAACCATACGGAAAGCGCTCTGGATACCCAGGCCGAGGCGAAAGCGGGCCGCAGGCCTGTGCCTGCCAGAGTGAAGATGGCTTTGGACAGAGAATCCAAACGCCTGTCAACCGAGTCCCGTAGAGATGAACCGTCCAAGACAGGTATGGCCGCATTCTTAGCCAATCTGGCCACCGGCGGGTGCTGCACATTTTCTGCCGGAAATGGATAAAGGGTATCCATGCGTTTCGTGGCAGAAAACCGGTGATTAGGGCGGTCCCAGGCCTTAGAGAGGACCTTGTCGAATTCGCCATGTATGGGGAATACAACCGTTTGTGGTTTCCTAGAGTGGAAAAGAGGGAATTCCTGGCTACCAGCGGAAGGAGATTCCCCCTGGATATCAAAAGTATCCCGGACCGCTGCCACCATAGTGGACAGTTTGGGCGAGGGTTCCAGCTCTGTGTCCTCGTCAGAACTGGATCTTTCCCCTTCCGATCTATGGTCCCTGCGAGGAGGGGAAGCAGAAACATCCGAGGAAGGATGCTGCTGTGTACGCTGCCTCTTAGCAGCCGAGCGGCCTCTGTGGGAACCACTGGGAAGTGGATTGGTGTTAGCCACAGGATCCGTGGACGCCATGCGTTCCATGAAGGCCATGGCGGCCCGAGAGACTTGGGCTAAATCAACGGCCGCCCTAGAAATGGCAGAGGCCCAATCGGGTTACGATGGGGCAGAGGGAGGACTGGGCTGAGTGAGATGGGGGGGAGGAGGAGGATGATCCTGTCCAGAGGCAAGGCAAGAGTCACAGGATCCAGTGAACGATAGTGGCAAACAGCAGACCTTACATGGCCCCAGTGGGGCCTGAGGAGCCGACTTGGATTTTTGGGGGGCCCCAGGTTTCAGCATGATGGCAGCAATCCCTGCAAAGAAAGGGGTCAGGGTCTCCTACGGTTCCTGCAGCACGCTGAGTAAACACTATCCTACCGCGACAAGTGTGGAGGCGGGAGCAGCCGCGTGTGGAGAGTGCTGAGACGGAAGCGCCGGAGCTGAAGAAATAGGGCTCCGCCCACAAATCGCGTCAAGGAAGGCGCGAAACCAGCACGCGCGCGGGAAGTATGAAAAATAATAGAGACGCGGCCGCCGGAAGGGTAGGAGAGCCCGCTCCTACAGAGCACCGCTGTGGGAGAGCCGAGGAAGCTGCCACTTCTGCAAGAGCGATTGCCCCAGACAGGAATCCTTCCCCCGTCAACCACCCACTTAGTCAGCTGGCACATGGAGTGGCAGTGATCTGGTAGGAGGGCAGGATAGGTGACCCCAGATCTGGTAGGCCGCCAGAGCTGCAGGTCGAGCCCGGTTCCACTTAACTTCTTGGGGGAGGTAGCCGGGGACGTCAGTTCGCTAAATTGCGACCCTGCGTCCTCTGCTGAAAAAAAATAAACGGGAGTAGAGAGTCTAAAATGTCACCTCCTTATCCGACACTAAGCAAGACTGGGGTCCTCCCGGTGGAGCATGGGGGTATAGCCCAGGGAGGAGGAGCTCTCTTTTTTATTTGCATAGTGTCTCCTCCTAGTAATGACCTAGGCTATACCCATGGTCTGTGTCCCCCAATAGAATGTGCGTGAAAAGTTTTTATAGAAAATGTTATTTTAATTAGTTTTTTTCTTATTAGAGTACTCTATTAATTGTTGGATTAATCGGTAGAATACTTGATTATTAAACTAATCGATAGTTGTAGCCCTACTATCAGCCTCGCTGACAAGGCTGATAATATTCATGCTGCAATTTTAAGAATCCCTGATTGTACAAAATTTAAAATAAAAAAACTGATTTTGCAGGCTCATATATGAGCTAAAAAAAAAAGTTAATATATAAAAAATAAAATTTATATAATAAAAAGTTTTAAATCATATAATAAAAAAATACCTAAATAACAATAAACATGGGTATCATCACAACCAAAAACGCCTGTACTATTAAAATACACTGCTCAAAAAAATAAAGGGAACACAAAAATAACACATCCTAGATCTGAATTAATTAAATATTCTTCTGAAATACTTTGTTCTTTACATAGTTGACAAAATCACACAAAAATAAAAAAATGGAAATCAAATTTTTCAACCCATGGAGGTCTGGATTTGGAGTCACACTCAAAATTAAAGTGGAAAAACACACTACAGGCTGATCCAAC
Source organism: Bufo bufo (assembly GCF_905171765.1). Lineage (NCBI taxonomy): Eukaryota > Metazoa > Chordata > Amphibia > Anura > Bufonidae > Bufo > Bufo bufo. The sequence continues at coordinate 23,738,834 of NC_053395.1, forward strand.
TTTGATCTAATGTCCTTAAAACAAGTCAAAATGAGGCTCAGTAGTGTGTGTGGCCTCCACGTGCCTGTATGACCTCCCTACAACGCCTGTGCATGCTCCTGATGAGGTGGCGGACGGTCTCCTGAGGGATCTCCTCCCAGACATGGACTAAAGCATCTGCCAACTCCTGGACAGTCTGTGGTGCAACGTGACGTTGGTGGATAGAGCGAGACATAATGTCCCAGAAGTGCTCAATTGGATTCAGGTCTGGGGAACGGGCGGGCCAGTCCATAGGATCAATGCCTTCGTCTTGCAGGAACTGCTGACACACTCCAGCCACATGAGGTCTAGCATTGTCTTGCATAAGGAGGAACCCAGGGCCAACCGCACCAGCATATGGTCTCACAAGGGGTCTGAGGATCTCATCTCGGTACCTAATGGCAGTCAGGCTACCTCTGGCGAGCACATGGAGGGCTGTGCGGCCCTCCAAAGAAATGCCACCCCACACCATTACTGACCCAATATCAAACCGGATACTTATGATAGAAAGACCAGCACTCCGTAATTCCAATAATGAAAAAGGATCCTTTTTCATTATTGGAATTACGGAGTGCTGGTCTTTCTATCATAAGTATCTGGGGATTCAACCTATTGACCGTGCACCTGGACCCTGAAGGAAGCACAGTGCCGCCCATTTGTTCCTAACCAATATCAAACCGGTCATGCTGGAGGATAAGCAGAACGTTCTCCACAGCGTCCCAAGACTCTGTCACGTCTGTCACATGTGCTCAGTGTGAACCTGCTTTCATCTGTGAAGAGCACAGGGCGCCAGTGGCGAATTTGCCAATCTCGGTGTTCTCTGGCAAATGCCAAACGTCCTGCACGGTGTTGGGCTGTAAGCACAACCCCCACCTGTGGATGTCGGGCCCTCATATCACCCTCATGGAGTCTGTTTCTGACCGTTTGAGCAGACACATGCACATTTGTGGCCTGCTGGAGGTCATTTTGCAGGGCTCTGGCAGTGCTCCTCCAGTTCCTCCTTGCACAAAGGCGGAGGTAGCGGTCCTGCTGCTGGGTTGTTGCCCTCCTACGGCCTCCTCCATGTCTCCTGATGTACTGGCCTGTCTCCTGGTAGCGCCTCCATGCTCTGGACACTACGCTGACAGACACAGCAAACCTTCTTGCCACAGCTCGCATTGATGTGCCATCCTGGATAAGCTGCACTACCTGAGCCACTTGTGTGGGTTGGAGATTCCATCTCATGCTACCACTAGAGTGAAAGCACCGCCAGCATTCAAAAGTGACCAAAACATCAGCCAGGAAGCATAGGAACTGAGAAGTGGTCTGTGGTCACCACCTGCAGAACCACTCCTTTATTGGGGGTGTCTTGCTAATTGCCTATAATTTCCACCTGTTGTCTATCCCATTTGCACAACAGCATGTGAAATTGATTGTCACTCAGTGTTGCTTCCTAAGTGGACAGTTTGATTTCACAGAAGTGTGATTGACTTGGAGTTACATTGTGTTGTTTAAGTGTTCCCTTTATTTTTTTGAGCAGTGTATATATAAAAAAAAAAAATATATCAAATATGCTGAATGGCGTAACCGAAAAAGGGTCAAAATGGTCGATTTGCCATTTTTTTATTGCTTCTCTTACCCCAAAAAAATGTAGTAAAATGTGATCATAAAGTCAAACACTCTCCAAATTGTATCAATAAAAACTACAGATTGTCCTGCTCAGTAGACATAAGTATAAAAAAAAGTTATGGGGGTCAGAATATGGTGATTTAAAAAATAAAATATACATTTTTTTAAAAAAAGTTAAAATGTATTTTTACACTATTAGACATACAAAACCTATACATATGGGGTATCGTTGTAATCGTACTGACCCAGAGAATGAAGGGCATGGGTCAGTTTTGCCGCAAATTGTTGCATTAGAAAGTACAACTGGTCCCGCAAAAAAAAATAAGCCCTCATACATGTGAATGGAAATATAAAAAGTTATGGCTCAAGGAAGATAGGGAAGAAAAATTAAAATGCAAAAACCTCCGGTAGTGAAAGGGTAAAGGGCAAGTGAATGCGGTTGTGCTCCAATGCCAAGCAGAACCACTGTATAATGTCCTGCGGATAGGTCATGGATATTTAAAGGGTTTCTGTCAGCAGAAAAATGGGTATTAACCTGGCTGACATTAGTGATTTAGTTATGTTCAGCTGACATTAGCATATTAGTCCCATTTCACTATGTGCCGCCGTTATTTAGAAAAAAATAACTTTTATAATATGCAAATGAGCCTCTAGGAGCAGGGGGGGCGTTGCTCCTGATCCTAGAGGCTCCATTCCCCCACCTCTGGCCACGCCCTGCTACACTAGATTGACAGGGGCAGGCAGAGTTCACGTCCTCCTGCATGGCCCTGAGTTCGGGTGAAATCTTCAGCCATTTAGTATGCAGTGCAGGCGTAGTGAAGGAGGGATGCTCACCGGCTGTTACTTCCTTACTGCGCCGCATACATCACAGTACTCCCGGAAGAAAAGTGATGCTGGCATCAATGAAGGAAAGGGTGTACTGTGATGTATGTGGCTGAAGATTTGATCCGAACTCAGGCCAGGCAGGAGGACGTGAACGCTGCCTGGCCCTCTCAATCAAGTGTAGCAGGGCGTAGCCAGAGGTGGGAGAATGGAGCCTCTAGGAGCAGGAGCAACGCAAGTTCTTTTTTCTAAATAATGGCGGCAGGCAGTGAGATGGCACTAATATAGTTATGTTCAGCTGACATTAGCACATTAGATCCCATTTTCTGCGGACAGAAACCCTTTAAGTCCTGGATAACCCCTTTAAAGCTTAATGCAATATGGCCAGCTGTAGAGTAGTTATTTTAGAGAATACTAACTGGTCATTGCAAATACAGATGATGGGTCGAAGCATCAGACCACCCTCTTTCTTCTTCTTCTTCGTTGGAGCCAACTCATTACCACCTTCTGTATCCTTGCCGTCTTTACGGTTGATTAAACTTAGCAGCATATTGATAGAGACCTAGAGAGTAGAGGCAAGACAGAACTGATTTAGGCCCCTTTCACACGGGTGAGAATTCCGTGCGGGTGCAATGCGTGATGTGAACGCAATGCACCCGCACTGAATCCGGACCCATTCACTTCAATGGTGCTGTTTAGATGAGCACCATGTTCTATATTCTGTTTTTCACGCAACGCAGGCCCCATATAAATAAATGGGTCTGCGTGAAAAAATCACATAGCATCCACAAGCAAGTGCAGATGTGGTGCGATTTTCACGCATGGTTGCTAGTAGATGATGTAAGTAAATTGATAAAAGTCAATTTACTGTATTATTTTCCCTTAAAACATTGTTATAAGGGAAAATAATAGCGTTCTATCTTCATTTAGCAGGTCCTGCATTGACGTCACCGCACTCACCACGTGATGAGTGCGATTACGTCATCAAAAGGTCCTTTGGCAGGTCCTGAAAGAAGAAGAAAGAAGACGATGGCAGCTGCGCGAACAACAGGATGAGGAGAGTTAAATTTTATTTTTTTAATATTTTTTTTTAAATCCTAAAGCCACATTTTAGTAAGCATTCTGTATTAAGAATGCTATTGTTCTCTCTTATAACCATGTTATAAGGGAAAATAATAAAATATACAGAACACCGAACCCAGTGAAGAAGTCTGGGTTAGAGTCTGGGTACCACAGTCAGTTTTTTATCACGCGCGTGCAAAACGCATTGTACCCACGTGATAAAAACTAAACATCGGAACGCAATCACAGTCAAAACTGACTGCAATTGCATACCTACTCGCACGATATTCCCTGATCGCAGACGCAACGCATCCGGACACGCTCGTCTGCAAGGGGCCTTAAGCAGCCACAAAGTTCAGATTACAGCCCCAGCCAAGCTTCTCCTGCACAGTCTGTATAGCTGAGAGTATCTTATCAGCATTCCTTAACACTAAAACATGGGGTATCCTCGTAAAAGTACAGGCCCTTCATGGGTCTGACCGCTGGTGGGGAGTGATTCCTCTTTTCTTTTGCACTGGGTTCATTATATTGTGTCTCACTTACTGTAGGTGCACCATCAATTTCATCAATAATTAAGCAGTTAGGACGCTCATCCATTCCCAGCACAGATTTCATTTGTGTTGCAGCTTCGATTCGAGTTCGGAATATCTCTGCACTGCGGTCATCACTAGAATTTTGAACAATAAGAATTTTATCAAACTTAAAAAATAAACTGAATGCTTGGCAACCCAGTCTTACATTACATTACGAGCAGAAGCCTAGAAATGTAAAATCCCACGTACTCACCTGGCATTCATTTCTACCACATTGTATCCAGCATGTCTTGCTATTATATGGGCCAATGTAGTTTTCCCCAGACCAGGAGGACCACAGAGCAAAGCAACCTAAAATATATATGTGTCTGAATAATTATCATTGCAGCTTTTTTTTTTATAATTTTGGGCAACTGTGCAATAAAACTAGTTGGGGATTCTGGTACAGATTGTAAATTAAAGGGGTATTCCTGCTGTTACAAGTTATACCCTATCCACAGGATAGGGAATAACTATTAGGTGGGGGTCCTACCGCTGGAACCCCTACTGATCACGAGAACGGTGTTCCCGTATCCCCTGCAGCTACCCTGAAAAGAAGAGAGCGGGTGGTCACTCTATTCATTTCTATGGGCGTTTTGTCCAAAACTCCCATAGCAATGAATGGAGCGGCCGAGCGGATATGCGACCAGCCTCTCCATTCTTTTCAGGGGGTACGGAGCCCCCGTTTTGGTGATTGGTAGGACACCCTCACCGCTCTAATAGTTATCCCCTATCCTGTGGATAGGGGATAACTTGTACCAACTAGAAGACCCGTTTAAAGGGGGTTTCCACCTTTTAGACATGCTCTGAATAGGTCATCAGTATTAGATCAGTAGGGGTTGGACAATCAGCACCCACAGTGATCACCTGTTTGCAGTAGTTGATGGAAGCAGAAAGCTCGGTGCGGTGGCTGTATCAGCATAGTGTAGCCATCTGCTCTTCATTTACCTTGTTCTTGGGCCTATTGTACTGATCTAGTTCTGCCTCGAGTATCTCCTCTGTGATCTGGGCTTTGCTCTTCCACTTAACAGCCGTATCCTTCTGGAACTGGAACTTGTTGTTGTTCGCTCTCTGATCAGGGACTGCCTTGGGCTTCTTCACTGTCTTTTCTTTACCAAACACCACAGTGTCCCATAACTTCAACCATTTCAAGAGGCAGCGATTTGTGTACTGAACGAGGAAAGCAGAAGCAGATCATTAGGATGCAGGCAAGGTATCGTTATATCATTAAATAAATGGTGATTTAACTCTTACATCATCACTCAGCAGCTCTGTATAATATTTTGGGGAGTATCTGTCAACCCAAAGGTTATGCGAGGATGCATCGTCTCCTTCCTCTTCTGCCTCTGCAGAGACGAGCTCTAAACTTTCATTTTCCACCTCTTCAAATTCATTCATTTGACTGGTGACAGAAACAAAAGAAACATAAATGATGATAGCCTTAAAGGGGTTGTCCTTATGACCTATTAGGGAACCCTTCTACAGGTCAGAATGGAGAACTGATCATGTAGAAAATACATTTCCTCTGCAGCAGCCAACGCAGGAGAAAATGCCTGGCTGACCACATCTTCCCCTGTTTGCTGGGGGAGCTGGGAGAGGGACCCAGCGTTCTCCGTTCATATCATATTACGCATTATCTTAATGTACTAGTATGGAAGACAGGAGCCTTATAGACCGCTACGCTAGTCCATGACTAAGACTTCTGTGTGTATTACCTGTTCAACATTTCTGAAAGGCGCTGTGATTCCTCTAACACCTGCCTTCGACGCTGAAAGACAAGATAGGTCTCAATTACCATATGCAATTTAAAGCACAGGATACCCTGCAGACATCGTATCTGCACCAGAGGCAAACGCCACGAGAGTTGATGGTAGAAATATTGGTGCATGTAGCGCCAGCCACAACCCAAGCGTGATCATATCCTGCTTATGTCCACAATACATTATTCCCCATTACTGTGCCATTTACTCACCTGTCAGAGGTTACATCCATATGTGAATATCTGTTTGCAACTTACATACAGACATAATCTACATAAACAATAGAGTCTCTTTGTTTATCTTGAGCTGACCCTGAGTTACATCCTGTATTATACTCCAGAGCTGCACTCACTATTCTGCTGGTGCAGTCACTGTGTACATACATTACATTACTTATCCTGTACTGATCCTGAGTTACATCCTGTATTATACTCCAGAGCTGCACTCACTATTCTGCTGGTGCAGTCATTGTGTACATACATTACTTATCCTGTACTGACCCTGAGTTACATCCTGTATTATACTCCAGAGCTGCACTCACTATTCTGCTGGTGGAGTCACTGTGTACATACATTACTTATCCTGTACTGACCCTGAGTTACATCCTGTATTATACTCCAGAGCTGCACTCACTATTCTGCTGGTGCAGTCACTGTGTACATACAATACTTATCCTGTACTGATCCTGAGTTACATCCTGTATTATACTGCAGAGCTGTACTCACTATTCTGCTGGTGGAGTCACTGTGTACATACATTACATTACTTATCCTGTACTGACCCTGAGTTACATCCTGCATTATACTCCAGAGCTGCACTCACTATTCTGCTGGTGGAGTCACTGTGTACATACATTACTTATCCTGTACTGATCCTGAGTTACATCCTGTATTATACTCCAGAGCTGCACTCACTATTCTGCTGGTGCAGTCACTGTGTACATACAATACTTATCCTGTACTGATCCTGAGTTACATCCTGTATTATACTCCAGAGCTGCACTCACTATTCTGCTGGTGCAGTCACTGTGTACATACATTACTTATCCTGTACTGATCCTGAGTTACATCCTGTATTATACTCCAGAGCTGCACTCACTACTCGGCAGGGAAAAGCTACAAGTACATTGGTCCCTTTGTTCTCAGGATACTATGTATGATACGCCATAACATACACACACACACAGAAATACTCATTTAATGTTGTTTCCTAGCTAATACAGGTCATTACCTCATCAGCCACTTGCTCTTTAATGTACGAAATAGGGACCCCCAAAAGATGAAGTTGCTGGTCCCCTCTCCAACTGAGGCCTGCAATTTTAGAAGGCTCCTAAAACAAATATTAACGGTTACTTACATATTATATAATGAGGACTGTAGGATGCGGCATCAGTTTATGATTGGTCCCATAGTTCTACCCCCGCAGGCACTCCGCAATGTAGAGTTGCAGCACCGCAGCCCCTTACCTCTGAGGCAGAATTACTCACCTGAACCCCTGTCCCATCCTGATCGTCTCTCAGAGTCATATAAACCCTGGTGCCATCACTGGAAGTCACATTGATGTAGTCCTCCAGTACAGGGGGGCGCATCAAGACACGCTTCTGCTCGGTTTCTGTCGGGGAGACTTGTAGCGGAGCCATATCACTGACGTCAAACACATCGCAGCTCAAAAACTTCAGATTTCTGTAGAGAGGGAGCAACGGTTAGAGGGCTCCCCACAGGAACTCCTCTAGTCTAAAACTGGTCCATGAACAAGGACTGTCAGCATGACTGCTGCATGTACCGCGTGCATACTTGTTTCTGTATGGACAGGATATAAGGCGGGGAGGGGGGGGGGTCATACCCCAGCCAGAAATCTGCCAGTATGGACGAGACGCTTATAACAAAATGGGAATCTTTGGGATAGAGCAGCGGCCTCTGACCTGTGCCTCTCCAGCCAGTGTGAGACTAAAACTGTCAGGGGATGCTGGGGGTTATAGTTTTACAACAGCAGGCGGGCCACAGGGATAAAGAAGAACCTGCAGATCACACCTGTCTTTCTTCTGTGTGGGATGGGGGGATGGCGGAGGAGTGATGTCATCACTTGGCGTTGGGCTAGCCGCAAATCGCTCAGTAGCTCCAAAGTCCAGCTTCTTCACTGCCTCCATTTTGGGGCGTTTAGCTTTAGGCGCTAGAAAAAGATGGAAAAAAATAAAAATTATATTTTACTTATATTCCTTTCTATTAAAAATAAAATATAATAGGATAACAAAGTTCTCCAGCTTTCTAGTTCGCGTTGCTTTTTAATTCCTTGCCGTATTCAAGATCTCTGCTTGCCGTCAATGGATATAAGAAATTCTTGCTCCCATTTCCAAAGCTTAAAAAATGTGTACAGACCTAATACTGCTCACAGCTGAGGGTTTGTTGCAACCGTTTCCAGTCAAGAGAATCCCCTGTCACAGCTCTCTCACACGAGCAGAAGCCGTGCGGGTAATCCGCTGCGTGAATGAGAGCAAAACCCCGCACCGGACAGCAGAGACACGGGGCTTGGCTGTCTTTCACGCAGCAGATTACCCGCACGGCATCCACTCGTGTGAAAGAGCCCTTAGGCTATCTACAGGCGCAGCTGAAAGGGCTCATGCACACGACCGTTGTTGTTTTGCAGTCCGTTTTTCACACGTTTTTTTTTTTCCGATTAAGTCCTCTTCCGTTCCGTTATTGAACAAAACACATCCATATGTTTTCCGCATTTGATCAGTTTTTTGCGGATCGGAAACAGCAACGTAAATTAATCAAACACATGAGCAATATGGGCTGGGCATAGCATTTCTACAGTATAGATCCGCAAAATACGGATGTGTTCCGTGTGCGTTCCGTATTTTTTTGCGGACCCATTGACTTGAATGGGGCCTCGGAACCATGATTTGCTGACAATAATAGGACAGGCACTACTTTTTTGCGGAACGGCCGTGCGGACAAACGGAAACGGAATGCACACGGAGTAGCTTCCGTATTTTCTACAGCCCCATTGAAGTGAATGGTTCCACATACGGGCCCGCACAAAAAAACCGGAACGGAAGCGGAAAGAAAATACGTTCGTGTGCACGAGCCCAAATACTGTCGATTTTGCTGAAACATTTTCATGTGGCAAATCCGCAGGGTTGTCAGTAGCAGCAAAAAAAACTGCATAAATCGACCCCTGGTGTGGATCGGAAATCCGCAGCATGTCAATATGCTGTGGACCGCCATCGTGGATCCATTCTTTGCACTGGAGACAGCGAGACCCACAGCCATTCCTGGGTCTTTTCCGCTGTATTTTCAGTCTTGTGTGGACAGAGCCTAAGGCCTCTTTCACACGAGCGTGACGGATTAGGTCCAGATGCGTTCAGTTTTGTCTGCGATTGCGTTCAGTTTTTTCCACGCGGCTGCAATGCGTTTTTCAGGCGCGTGATAAAAAAAAAAAGCTGAAGGTTTACAAACAACATCTCTTAGCAACCATCAGTGAAAAACGCATCGCATCCACACTTCCGGATGCGATGCGTTTTTCACTGAAGCCCCATTCACTTCTATGGAGCCGGGGCTGCGTGAAAAACGCAGAACATAGAACATGCTGCGATTTTCACGCAACGCAGAACTGATGCGTGAAAAAAAAAAACGCTCATGTACACAGACACACTGAAATGAATGGGTCAGGATTCAGTGTGGGTGCTATGCATTCACGTTACGCATTGCACCCGCGCAGGAAAGCTCGCTCGTGTGAAAAGGGCCCGAGGGTGCCATCACGCTGCACTTGCAGTGTACATTGGGTGTAGGTGCCGAAAATCTCTCGGCTTATGTCTCCTTTGTATTCATAGGCCCCCATTGACCCCGCTGAGTCTCCTGTTGTCCGCCATCTTGCTGGTATATGTTGGAATACCCTTTTATACTGTACTACGCTCTCTATACAGAGGCATCAAAAAATGTATACCAAGCAGCATATGGTTCTTTAAAGGGGGATTCCTATCTCACACGTTGATGGCATATTGCTGGGCTATGCCATCACTGTCAGATGGGGGTCCTATTTTGGAGACAGGAGCAAGTGTCAGAGGTGGGTCCCTCCCCTCGCTGATGGTATATCCTAGGGATATGCCATCAATGTCGGAGAGGGGATACCCCTTTAAAGGGGTTGTCCGGGTTCAGAGCTGAACATGGACATAAGCTCCCCTTCACTCGATTACCATGTGTGAGTGGAGGGCACCGCGCAGGGCAAGGGTTTTTCTTTACTACCGGCCCCGCACACGGCAAGGGCGAGCTAGAGATGCTCCGATGCTCCGCTCAGACATGGTAAATAAGTGAAGGGGGGCCTATGTCCGGGATCGGCTCTAAACCCGGACAACCCCTTTAACATGGGTACCTATGGAAGCCATGTGCCAATGTATGTATACCTGCACCATTAAAGGGGGTTTTCCACTTTTTCCACTTTCCCCATATTGATGATCCTCAGAGGGTAGGTCGTCCATATCGGATCGGCGGGGGTCCGGCTCCGTGCACCCCCGCCGGTCAGCTGTGTGACGGGAACTCACAACTTGATATTAACAACCAGGTCAGTAATATAGGGGGAAGCAGAAAACCCCTTTAAAGGGCTTTTCCGAGACTTATAGACTAATGGCCGGTACTCAGCAAAGGTCTTCAGTGTCTGATCGGTGGGGGTCCGACATCTATGACCCCCACCGATCACCTGTTTGAGAAGGCAGGGGTACTGGCAGTGTCTCTCTACGACCCCCTCCCATCCATTCTGGAACCACCGCTGTAAGAAGTACAGGTGAAACCCCCGGGGGGGGTAAATAATAGCGTTCCCGTTCATTGACAGCAATCAGAGATCTTGAACCCATTGGAGGCAGGTGTGAGTGGCACATACTGGGCGGAGGCTGGAGGAGGCTGTCGGAGAGTTCGTCCTCTTCTGACAGGTGGAGGAAGGCCGCGCCCCGCTTCTTAGAGTTCGCGCCCGCCAGGCTGCCATTAGCGCTGTGGCTGTCGGCGGCTTCTACGTGATCGCCGGAGGTAATCGCCTCTTCAAAAGACAACTTCTCGCGGAAGCGTGAGGTTTTGGCCGCGTATCGGGAGGGGGGGTCATCTGTCAAAGATACAAGATAAGGCGTTAGGTACAGGAAGGTATATTATTTCATGACCGTACTTTGCAGAACTACAACTCCCAGCATGCCCTGACAGCCTGCAGCTTTGTGACAGCTGCTCTAGGAGTTTGTTACAATGTGTCAGCGCAGATAGACAGCAGCTGTGGGTGCACAGACCAATACAGATTACCATTGGCTGACAGCCAGCAGAGATCTTGAAACCGCTGGAAAATGGAAACCTGTATTTGTATCAGACTGCAGACAGCGCAGCGGCCGGCGTCCTCACCTTCCAGCTCGGCCAGAACCTCCAGCTCGGAGGAGAACTGCGCCTCGTACTCATCCTCTATGCCGTACAGGTCATACTCGTCCATGTCTCTCACACAGACACCGACATTCCCGCCAAACATCCACTTCCGGGTGAGGCCATTCAGAGTGTCACGTGTTCTGCCCGCTCCTGGCTTCTGATTGGCTGAGGCGAGGACAGCGGCTCTGGGATTGGTTAGAACGCGTCCAGCGTGGGATAGAGCGCAGTGTGGTCTGGAGCGGAGGAAGGTAAACACCGGGGGCGGAACCGCGGCTGTGTGTACTGTGTCATATAGGGAACCGTGCATGTGACGTGTGTGTGTACTGTGTCATATAAGGGAACCGTGCATGTGACGTGTGTGTGTACTGTGTCATATAGGGAACCGTGCATGTGACGTGTGTGTGTACTGTGTCATATAGGAAACCGTGCATGTGACGTGTGTGTGTACTGTGTCATATAGGGAACCGTGCATGTGACGTGTGTGTGTACTGTGTCATATAGGAAACCGTGCATGTGACATGTGTGTGTACTGTGTCATATAGGGAACCGTGCATGTGACGTGTGTGTACTGTGTCATATAGGAAACCGTGCATGTGACATGTGTGTGTACTGTGTCATATAGGGAACCGTGCATGTGACATGTGTGTGTACTGTGTCATATAGGGAACCGTGCATGTGACGTGTGTGTACTGTGTCATATAGGAAACCGTGCATGTGACGTGTGTGTACTGTGTCATATAGGAAACCGTGCATGTGACGTGTGTGTGTACTGTGTCATATAGGGGAACCGTGCATGTGACGTGTGTGTGTGTACTGTGTCATATAGGAAACCGTGCATGTGACGTGTGTGTACTGTGTCATATAGGGAACCGTGCATGTGACATGTGTGTGTGTACTGTGTCATATAGGGAACCGTGCATGTGACATGTGTGTGTGTACTGTGTCATATAGGAAACCGTGCATGTGACGTGTGTGTGTACTGTGTCATATAGGGAACCGTGCATGTGACGTGTGTGTGTGTGTGTACTGTGTCATATAGGGAACCGTGCATGTGACGTGTGTGTGTGTACTGTGTCATATAGGGAACCGTGCATGTGACGTGTGTGTGTGTGTACTGTGTCATATAGGGAACCGTGCATGTGACGTGTGTGTGTGTACTGTGTCATATAGGGAACCGTGCATGTGACGTGTGTGTGTACTGTGTCATATAGGGAACCGTGCATGTGACGTGTGTGTGTGTACTGTGTCATATAGGAAACCGTGCATGTGACGTGTGTGTGTACTGTGTCATATAGGGAACCGTGCATGTGACGTGTGTGTGTGTACTGTGTCATATAGGGAACCGTGCATGTGACGTGTGTGTGTGTACTGTGTCATATAGGGAACCGTGCATGTGACGTGTGTGTGTACTGTGTCATATAGGGAACCGTGCATGTGACGTGTGTGTGTACTGTGTCATATAGGGAACCGTGCATGTGACGTGTGTGTGTACTGTGTCATATAGGGGAACCGTGCATGTGACGTGTGTGTACTGTGTCATATAGGGGAACCGTGCATGTGACGTGTGTGTACTGTGTCATATAGGGAACCGTGCATGTGACGTGTGTGTGTGTACTGTGTCATATAGGGAACCGTGCATGTGACGTGTGTGTGTGTACTGTGTCATATAGGGAACCGTGCATGTGACGTGTGTGTGTACTGTGTCATATAGGAAACCGTGCATGTGACGTGTGTGTGTACTGTGTCATATAGGGAACCGTGCATGTAATGTATATATGATGTATCCGTGCATGTATACTATGTGTATTGTATCATGTGTGTAACCGTGCATGTAATGTGTCATATATGTACTGTTCTGTATGTAACTGTGCATGTGATGTGTGTAATGTATGTAACTGTTCAAGTTATGCATGTATAATGTATGTAACCGTGCATATGACGTGTGTGTAATGTATCATACATGTAACCGTGCGTGTATACTATGTGTAATGTCATTTATGTACATGTATATAATGGATCATATATGTAACTGTGCATGGAATGTATATAATCATGTCTGTTTATGATGTATGTGACCGTGCTTGTATACTATGTATCCATATAATATATAGAACTGTATGTGTGTATAATGGGTATGTATACAGAAGTGTATGTGTGCGGTATGTATGTTCAGGTGTACAAGCTTTATGTACGTGTCTTATATATAGGCGTGTGTGTATACACAGATGTGTAGCGTTTCAGCAGTGTATGTAGATGTAAAGGTTATAGTTTTGTGTATATACTTAGACTATAGGTGCACACAGATGTGCAGGAGGTAGGTATGGTGCCTTATATCTATATGACACCCCCGCCCCTCATGTCTTGTTCTCCCGGCAGCGGGTCCGTACGTGTCCATGGAGCCGGGCAGTATAGAGAACCTGCGGCTGCTGTACCAGAGCCCGGACTTCCTGGTGGTGAACAAGCACTGGGACATCCGCATAGACAGTAAGATGTGGTATGAGAAGCTGACCGTCCAGCGGCAGCTCATGCACCGGTTCCCCGAGCTCGCCGACCCCGACACCTACTATGGCTTCAGGTGAGGCGCTCTAAAAGTCTGACCAGTTGTTTCAGTTCTGTCTCTTTCAGGGAAAGCTGGGTGACTACCAACATGGCCGCTGTTAATTCACCCAGGCTCCCACATGGTAAATGTGCCTAATGGTGCAATCATAGAGAAGTCCTTAAAGGGGTTGTCTCATCTGAAACATTGGTGGCATATTGGGAGGATAAAACGCAAGGATGCGCCACTAATGTCCGATGGGTGCGGGTCCCGCTTCCGGGACCATCACCTATCTCCAGAACAGGCCACCAAAAGTGAAGGAGGGCACACCGCACACGTTCGGCGTGCTCTCAAATTATTTCTATGGGAGCTCCAAAAATTGCCGAGCAAGTGCACTCCAATAGAAATGAATAGAGAGTGCACTGTGCAAGCGCGGCCACCGCTCCATTCAATTCTATGGGCCTGCCTTAGATAACTGAGCCAGTGCTCGGCTATTTTGAAGAACCCCCCTATTAGTGAATAGAGGGCGGCTGCTCTCTGCTCACCTCAGGGGGTCTCACTTCTGGGACCTGCACCTGTCTGACATTGGTGGCTTATCTTAGTGATATGCCCCTTTAAGGATTGTAATGGCGGCCATATTGGTCACCCGCCGCCCCTAGAAACAGATATCCTGTAGCTTGGGAACGACTGAAAAGAATGACGTCTTTGAAAAAGCTGGGCGATTACCAGTATGGCTGCTGTTCTCACCCAGCTTTCCCGGGCTCCTGGAGACCACATTGTCCTATTGATCTTGTAGTAGATCTCCTGCTCCGTCTGGAGTTGACTCTTCGGAAATCCAGGAACGCTGGGGACTGTAATAACAGCCATTGTGGTCTGCCCACCGCTTTAATGCCCCTCCGATCGCATTTCTTTCTTCTTTCAGATTCTGCCATCAACTTGACTTTTCAACCAGCGGGGCTCTCTGTGTCGCCCTCAACAAGGAAGCCGCAGGGCGGGCGTACAAGTGCTTCAAGGAACGTACCGTCACCAAGGCGTACCTGGCCCTGGTAACTATGACGTCTCCTCCCACCTGCGTCCGTTGCATATTTCTTCACACCCGCTTACACTATCTCTCCTGCGCAGGTCAGGGGCATCGTTGCAGAGAACCGCATGACAATTACCCGGGCCATTGGCAAGAACACGCAGGACGGTCTGACACACATGATGTGCGTAGAAGGGACGGAGGGTGAGTGGCGGGCTTGATGTTTTAAAGGGATTGTCCACAGCTGTGTCAATAAAGCTGATTGAAGGCAATGTAGGATGCAGATGACATACTGATGTTAGCACTGGTGCACTTCTCGAGGACAACACAGTGGTCAGTCTGACATCACTAGAGAAACCCTAGTGACATCATTAGCCAGGGGGCTTTAAAGGGGTTGTCCGGTTTGAGGAAAAAAGCGGACAACCCTCAGGATCCGCCTGGTAAGTACTGCTCTGGTCCTCCTGGCTGGGCTCTACTTACCTGGTTGCAGCTTTGACGTTGTGTTGACAACGTGTGACTGCTGCAGCCAATCACTGGCCTCAGATGTGTAGTCCGAGGTCCTAGAGAGAGCCATGTAGCTGCATGCTCATATTGCCTCCTATGGTCTTAAAGGGAACTTGTCACTGTGTTCATTCTTCCCTTCAGGCGGCACGAGTTAGTGACAAATTCCCTTTAACATGTGAAATTAAATGAAAAAATGATGCAACTTTGAAAATAATAGTAACTAAAAATTTCCTGCCATTGTGTATACAGCTTCTGTGCAGAATGAGGGGTCTCCTTGGTAACAGACTACAACCCCCCCCCCCTTCCCCCAGTGTAGTCTGATCCTGCAGTCACGTGTTACTCCACTCCATGTGCCCCTTCCATCTTATTATGGGACAAACCGAGGTTGGTCGTATTCTGTTACCATGGAAACGCTTAGTTCTGCATAGGAGCTGTAAAGTAAACAACGAGTAGCTTCGTCTTGTATTTCGGATGCATGGTTTTGGGGTTTTATCTCTTAGTGGAGGATATGTTTCATGTACATTGAGACAGGTCAGAGTCGGGGGACTTCTGAATGGCAAAATGGATTCCCCTTCCAAACAATGCGATGCAGAATCTTGTCCGAAATCTGCGTGAAAATATCACCGTGTGAACATAACCTAATTCTTCTGTTCCTGACCCTCCAGGATGCGAGAATCCGAAACCTTGTCAGACCGACCTCCTCGTCCTGCAGCGTGGATTATACAAAGGCGATCCGGTCACGAAAGTCTTATTACAGCCGCTAACAGGTAGCTGGTAATGGAAACCAACCTGGGGTCTAGTGAGCGCCATAGTGTCTATTGCTCCCTGTTATCAGCCAGTTAGAGATGCGGGCAGCTTTAACCCTTAGGAAACTTTTAGGTAATTTTTCTTCCCTATATTCCTTGAGCCATAACTTTTTTATATTTCTGTTTGGGGGCTTATTTTTTGCGGGACAAGGTATACTTTCTAATGCCACCATTTAATATGGCATACAATGTAGTGTGAAGCGGGAAAAAATTCCAAATGGGTTGGAATGGGAAAAAAACACATCTCTTCACCGTTTTATGGGTTATGTTCCCACGGTGTTCCCTTTACGGCAAAACTGACCTGTTCCCTTCATTCCCTGGGTCAGTACGATTACAACTATACCACATATGTATAGGATTTTTATGTCTAAATAGTGTAAAAATAAAAATATATTTTTTTTTTTACATCACCATATTCTGACCCCCATAACTTTTTTATAGTTATGTCTACTGAGCTGTGTGGGGCTCATTTTTTGCAGGACAAGCTGTAGTTTTTATTGATACCATTTTGGAGTGCGTGACTGATCACATTTTATGAAATTTTTTTGGGTAAGAGAAGTGATGAAAAGATGGCAAATTAGCCATTTTGACCCTTTTTTCCGTTACGCCATTCACCGTATTGTAAAATATTTGTATATTACAATAGTACAGGCTTTTTTTGGACGCGGTGATGCCCATGATGTTTATTTTCTGTTAATTTATGTATTTATTTTCTTATTCTATGGTGATTTAAACTTTTATATTTAAAAAAAATAATTATGTATATTTTTTAATTTTTGACGATTTTGAAGCTCGTATTTAAACCTACAAAATATTTTTTTTTAAATTCTGAACAATCTTTTAGACCCATGAGTTGTACAGAATTGCTCATTTCTTATGTTGGCCTGCCAAAATAAGAATTGCAGCTTCAATACCTTGGGTCTCTTCAGAGAGACCCAGGTATTGAATTCAATTACCAGCATCCTCATCGGCCGCAGAGGATGGCGTTAAGAAGCCAGGAAGCTCGAGCTTCCGGGTTTTTACCCTTAAGATGCCGTGATCTCACTTGATAACGGCATCTAAAGGCTTTAATGGCCGCAATCGGCATTATTGCCGGTCGCGGTCATTAGCCGCCAGTCTTTGCTGTTTGAAAACAGCAGAGACCTGCCAGCCATAAGGCCCGCTGCACACGCGAGCAGGCGCCATGTTTGCACATATATACGGCGCTGGTAGCAAACAGGTTAAAATTCATAGTTAGAGACCCTTTAAAGGGCCGTTGCACATATTTTAGGCTTTATGGTCATTCAGTGCACCTAATATATTACATATCTCACCTGCAAGTAATATTAACCCTTTCCTTGCATTACAGGCCGCACCCACCAGCTCAGAGTCCACTGCAGCGCTCTGGGGTACCCCATCGTGGGGGATTTTACCTACAGCTTTAAGACAGACACAGAGCCCTATAGGATGATGCTTCATGCCCACTACCTGCGCATCCCCAATGATCGAGAGCTCATTGAAGTCATGGCGCCTGACCCCTTCCAGCCGGAGCTGGACCCCAGCTGGGCACCCACAGAGACCATCCACTGCCTGAGCGACGCCATGGCTGAAACCGTCAGCAAGGCGGTGGAGTCAGTCTGTAAGGAAGAGGTGCGGAAACCGCCAGAGCGCAAGAAGGAGACGGAGCAGGAGCGAGCTGTGTGTGAGCAGTGGTTGTCGGAGTGGGCCGGTGAATAATCCGCTATGTCCCAGTGATGCTTTACTGTATAGTCAGAATATTGCCCTGCACCCCCGTCACCTCGCCCGAGTACCATTTTAGCAGTAGTTCTCTGCACTCACAGGACCGCAATGCACCGCTTCTTACCTGTCACAGCACTTCACCAGCAAAACCGCATCTGCGACTGCTTGTGCGTTTTTAATCCGCGAGAAAAGAGTTGTCAGTGAGGACAACTGCGTTTTTAACAGTTAGACTTGTCCGTGACTTACCTAAAGACTATGTGGTGAAGAAAGGGTGGAAGGTCTTACGGGTAAATGTAAGTCCCCGGTCGTTCTGCCTGTCGGGGAGCTTCCATAAAAGTTGGCAGTGGTCACCCAGCTTTCTTGAACTGTGACATAGCAGATCTTCTTAGCTATGCCCTGATACGCCCATCTCAATATGGCTGCATAGTTGGGTAGATTTGATCTTCGGGAGTCTGAAAAAGCGGTGTGACAACGCTCGTAAGATCAGTGGTTGGGGGGGGGGGGGGGTATTGCTACAGAACTAAGCAAATTTGCTGTTCTAGGGGCTGGAAAAGCTGGGTGAGGGTGACCATCCCTGTTATGGTAAATTTGATTTTACCTACCAATATTTTACCAGTTTAACCTTCAGTTGGGGCAAAATGTCAGTTTTAACGTTTAAGCTTAAATTTTCGGACTCCAATAATCCCCAAATTTGGGTCAGGGCAAAATGGGGGGGGGGAAAAAAAACCTCCACTATATTAACTGCGTTATGGTTGAAGCTTGGGATGAAGCCGCTAAAGCCATACTTAGCTTTTTGTGATGCACTTCCGAAAGTTTTCTATAGAACGCCTCCGGACAGCGCTCCGTTATTATTTTTCTACAGATCAGGTCAGTTAACTACAATGAATTTTATACATATTATGATCACTGTGGCTTCCAATAGGTAAGTTATTATAGCTATGTATATAGGGGTCACCTACCCACCTTCTAGATGTAGTTGCTGTTGTTCTTAAAGGAATGTTGGGGGCAGATGAGCGGAGGGTGACGAGAAAATCTATGTTGTGCTCCGCCCGTGCCCTAGACATATCACAGAGTATGAACGTTGACTGGGGTCTCCCTTTAACCCTTAAAGGAGTGGGCCAAGTATGAAAGTTATCCCCTAATAACAGCATAGGGGATAACTAGATAACTGGGACCACCACTGATCCCGAGAACAGGGATCCCTTCTAGTCATGATGGAGCTGCAGGCTCCCTGCCGCTCCATCCACTGTCTATGGGACTGTCGATGTAACGTAACATGAATTCAAAAGATTTGAGAATGAGTAAATTCACGCAGGCTAAGTGAATAAACATATTTATTCACTTAATAAATATAATAAAGATACGTTGCCTAAGTCAACAGCGCTGCAGGTCCAAGTGTGAAGTGGGTCAAGTTCACATTAAGTAATCCATGCCTCAATGAAAAATACTTTCTTCCAGCATAAAGCCTTTCACGTCCCTGGACATAGAAGAAAACGCCAAACTTCCACGTGCGGGCTCCTCTCATTCGACACACTCCTGTGGAATAGCAAGAGGACGCACCGATGGTGAAGTCCTGATGATTTAGGTCTACTCAAAGTGATTTATTACACTGACAAACAGATTCTTGGTAAAAGCATATCACAATTAACGAGACACTACTCGTCCTCCTACCTGACCCGGGTTTCGCTTTTGCGCTTCATCAGGGGCGGGTGTCCAACCCCTTACGGGGATGTTTTAAATTAGGTAAAAGTATCCCACTTTTTTTTTCTCCCTTTTTCCACCAATAAAAACTTGCACATGCATTAAAATACAAGCCAAATAAAATAACACATACACAAAATACCAATGTACCATCAATTAAAATACATAAAACTAAAACAAAAGGTCCCGATATTGATAATCCTATCTAATACCCAGCTTCAACTAGATAATCCTTCGCACGTGACTAGCATCCCGTACTTCACTAGTTTCATTCATAAAAAATCGCTCAGTGATCTCTACCACGTGATCTAATCACGCGAGGGGTTCTCCCCTATGAGTGGCTACACGTCACTCATTCATTAAAATCTCCCTGCTTCCACCTCCAAAGGCAGGGCTTTAAATCGCACTCCACATTCATCCCTTGCGGTTGGAGCGTACCTAAGGCTACTTTCACACTAGCGTTTTTCTTTTCTGGCATAGAGTTCCGTCAGAGGGGCTCTATACCGGAAAAGAACTGATCAGGCATATCCCTATGCATTCTGAATGGAGAGCGATCCGTTCAGGATTCATCAGGATGTCTACAGTTCAGTCTTTTTGACTGATCAGGCAAAAGATTAAACCGTAGCATGCTACTATTTTATCTCCGGCGAAAAAAACTGAAGACTTGCCTGAATGCCGGATCCGGCATTTTTTTCCATAGGAATGTATTAGTGCCGGGTCCGGCATTCAAAATGCCGGTTCTGGCCTTCCGGTCTGCGCATGCGCAGACCTTTAAAAATGAGAAAATAAATAAATACCGGATCCGTTTTGCCTGATGACACCGGAAAAAAGGATCTGGTATTGCAATGCATTTTTCTGACTGACCAGGCATTTTTCAGACTGATCAGGATCCTGATCAGTCTGAAAAATGCCTGATCAGTCAGAAAAAATGACATGCGTTTGCATACAGTTTGCCTGATCAGGCAGGCAGTTCAGGCAACTGAACTGCCTGCCGGAATCAAACAACGCAAGTGTGAAAGTACCTAAGTTAAATATCCACTCCGCCTCTTTTTTTTATTCATATGCGCAATAGAGTCCCCTCCTCGCCAATGTGCCTTCACTGATTCAATACCGGCGAAGGGTAATCCTTTCGGGTCCTTCTGATGAACATTCTTGAAATGTAAAGAGACTATGTGTCTCTAAACCCTTCTTGATGTTTCTAATATGTTCTTGGAACCTGGTTTTTAACTTTCTTGTAGTCCTGCCCACGTTTTGGAGGCCACACGGGCACTCCAATACGTAGACAACTCCTGCGCTCTCACATGTGATATTACCTTTTATTTTAAACACCTGATTCTTCTTACTGGAACGCACTTTTTTTTGTTTTCTTTACTTCTGTTCTTACACGGATGGCAGAACCCACACCATATAAATTTATTTCCTTTTTTCGGCACAGTGGGTCGAGGTGCCGCACTATATACCAAGTGGTTCCTGAGGTTCGGGGCTCTTTTGAAAACAACCTCTGGATGTCTTGGGATTTCTTTTCCCAAAATAGGGTCATTTTTCAGAACCTCCCCCAGTTTTTCCGAATGACATTTTTAAGTGAACCCACATTGGTGTAATACTGAATAAAAAAAAGTAAACCTAAAATCTTTATTTTTCTTAATAGCCCTTTGTTCTTTTGACTCTGCACTCTCTTCTATATCCTTACTCGGCTTATCCAGAATTTCGTCATCATATCCCTTTTCCAGGAAACGCCCCTTAATAACTTGACTTTGATCTCTAAAATCTCTATTCTCTGTACAGTTACGGTGTATTCTTTTATCTGTCCTTTGGGGATGTTCTTTAACCAAGGTACATAATGACAGCTAGTAACATCTATATGTGCATTAACATCCGTAGCTTTAAAAAAAATGTTTAGGTTTTAAAACCGTTGTCTTCAATAAAAATCGTGAGATCTAAAAAAAAAATCTAGCGAGGTGGCACTAATATCACTAGTGAATCGGAGGTTCCAATCATTTCTATTCAATTCTGAGATAAATCCCTCCAGACCTTGCCTCTCCCCCTTCCATATTAACAGGCAATCGTCGATATAACGTCGCCATGATATCAACTTGCCTTTTTTGCTTTTTTTTTTTTCCGTTTAAAATGGGGCTGATTTTCTCTTTTTTCCCCAGAGGGCCATGAATAAATTTGGCGAAGCTTGGGGCGAATTTCGCCCCCATCGCCATCCCAGTGCACTGTAAATAGTAAGTATTTAAAAAAAAAAAAAAAATTATGAGAAAGGCAGAAGTCAAGGCAATCTAAAATAAATTTATAAGCGGGTCCTCATTTAATGCTTCCTCCACCCCTCTGAGACCCAGGGTTTTTGGAATAATCGTATAGAGGGAGGTGACATCTACTGTAGCCAACCAGATATCGGCATTACTAATTCCTAGATTCTCAACCAGTTCTATCACACTCCCCGAATCTTTTAGGTAGGAAGGAATCTGTGTTACATATCTTTGCAGAAAAAAAATCCACGTACTCAGAGAGTCTGCTTGTTAAGGAGTTAATCCCCGCAACTATAGGTCTCCATGGGGGACTTTGCAAATTTTTATGAATTTTAGGTGTATGATAAATTACTAATTCTTTTTTATTCATAACTTCCTTTTTATAGCCTTCCTGAAGAAGCGTACACATCTTCCCTTTGAACTCAGAGGGTTATTTTTCATAATTCGATGTCTTTTCATTCGATATTAATCTGCATTTCAATCTCGTATTTCTCAGCATTTATGATTACCACTCCCCCTCCTTTATCCGCAGGTTTTATCACAATATTAGTATTTTTTTATGCCATTTTTTTCTTCAATAGTCAAATTATATTGTCTGATTATCCAGATTCTCCAGTTCTCCTAACATTCCCCTTTTGAAAGCCTCGATGCAGTCATTATCCTGATTATTCATCTGATACTTGGCAATATTCAATTTCTTTATGTATGTCTAAGAACACCTCGAATTTATTGAGCCCATGAGTGGGTGCAAATTTTAACCCCTTCCCAAGCACTCTCTTTTCTGATTCTGATAGTAGGTGGGAACCTAAATTAAAAACGCCTCCTTTTATTTCCCCTTGCTCTTCTTTCTGTTTGGGCTGCTCTTTTCCCTCTACATAACTACTTCTTTTTTTTGGGGGGGGGGTTTACTTTTCCTTCCATAACCTCGACTAAATTGTCCCTCTGCACTCCTTTTGTCGCTTGATGTGGAAAATGTTGTTTCTCAATATCCGCTAGTATTTGTAATTGTGGTATATTTTTATTTTGCTGGGAATGTGGCCGGGATTGTTGACTAGTATTTGCATCCCGGACGCCTTGCTGTGATTGTGGTCCCTGTCGATATGTTGGATAAGGATTTTCTTGCTGGTGATAATATCTTCCATAATCATTCCTAAATGTTCCATTCCTTATGTATCCATGAGGCTCTTTATTATTATTATTATTATTATTATTATTACAGTAATGTGGTCTCACCCACGGTCTCTGATCCCATTTTTTATAATATCTGTTAGATTGGTGGTACCTTGCATTATAGTGACTATTTTTGTGAGTAAAACCTCTTCCACTATTAGGATAACCTGCAGGATTAACCCTTCTGATCATTGTAGTTTCCCTTGCGTCCCTCATACTCTCAGTGTAATTACCCTGTATGGGTTGATCTGTGTCCCTGCTAGTTGGTCCCTTACTAGATGGATTAGCTTTTTCATTGGTATTATTTCTCCATTTATATACTCTGTTTTTCCTCATAATCTTCACACACCTTAACATATTTCTTTTGTTTCTTATTTTTCACTTCAGTCTCAGTTTTCACCAAGACTCCCTGACATTTACTAGATAGATCCACATACTCCTTTGTATCTTTAAGTGGTTTCAACCGGTGTTGGAGTCTTTCTATATTATTATTAGTAACCTGTTTCAGTTTTTCTTTTCTTTTAGACACAATAAAACTCATAACTCTACGGGTTCACTCATCCAAATAACTTTTATATTTATTCACTTAGCCTGCGTAAGTTTATTAATTCTCAAATCTTTTGAATTCACGTCACGTTACACTTAAATTCATGTTACGTTACAGCCGGAGATAGCTGCGTGGAGCGCGCAGCTATTTCTGGCAGTCCCGTAGACAATGAATGGGACGGCAGCTCATGTGCTTGGCCTGTCGCTCCACAAGGAAGGGAAGAAGGGATCTCTGTTCTTGAGATCAGTTCCCAGTGGTCGGACCCCCACCAATCAGTTGGTTATGCCCTATCCTGTAAATATGGGATAACTTTCATACTTGGCCCAACCCATTTAAAACTACATCATGGACGACTGTCTATTTGCGTTCCATGATGTAAATTTTTTTATCATGGTGCGGTCAATGCACCCATAAGATCAGCGGCAGGACCCTATACAACACAGGCCTGCAGCTGCAGGGATTGGAGATAACTCCAGTCCCAGCAGTTTAACCCTTTAGATGCTGCTGTCAATAGGGCCTAGGGTATCTAAGTTGTTTGTCAGAGGGAGGTGGCATAACAAAGGCCTCCAGGTCTGCCTTGATATCTGTCACCTAGGCCCTGACCTATGCATGGCGTATTAGGTTGCCTGTCAGAGTTACACTGACTGGCAGTAATGCTTTACAATACTTCTAGGGCATTATGTAAGTGATCAAACAATGGCTGCTACAAGTCCCTTAGTGGGACAAATTGAAAATAAAGTTAAATTAAATTTAATAAAGTTTTAATAAAAAATAAAAATAAAAAAAAATTCTCTTCTCCCCTCCAATAAAAAAATAATTTAAAAGAAAATACATATTTGGTACCACCAAAATCATAATGACCCGTAGAAGTTAACTTATGGTCGGGGATGTAAAAGAAAAAAAAGTGTCGGATTTGCTGCTTTATTTCTCTCGCAAAAAATATTAAAAAATGAGCCAGTAAATAATATCTATCCCAAAATGAGACCAATAAAAAATAAAAGTCATCCCGCAAAAAAAAAAAACATACGAAGAATAGAGAAGTTAGGTTTTGGGGAATGTGTCAACTTATTTTTCCGCAAAATAAGTTTTTATTGTGGAGAAAGTACAAAAAAAAAGTGTGTATCTGGTTTTGCTGGATTTGTACCGCCACTCCCCCCTTCTTTTCCCAGTATAAAGCTAACAACAGAAAAAAAATAATTTGAAATAATTGGCAGGGGTTCTCTCTTTAGAACAAGTGTTGAATTGGTGGGGGCCTCCAGTTATTATGATAACGGGGGTCCTGTGTCTTCCATTGGAATGGAGCGTCCGGTTGAGCATACCCACCACCACTCCTTTCAAAGTCTATGGGACTGCCAAAAATTCCCATTCTCTGCTCTCTGCTATGTCCTAGCAGTCTCCTGGAGTGGTGGTGGGCATTCTCGACCTGCCACTCTATTCATATGGTGGCTCAGGACACCCATTCTAGGTGGGGTTCCCAACAGTTGGACCCCAACCCATCTCGCAGTTATGTCTTTTTCAGTAGATGGGGGATAACTTGTTCTAACTGGAATACCCCCCTTTAGGCACTCTAGCTGGGTGACACTCAGTATGTCTTCCATCAAAGTGGTCACACGGCTTCCTAGACCGCCTTTAACGATACATCCCCTTCTCCCATATATCTCCATAGCTAGGTATGACATTTTTTTTTTCAGTTGGTCTTTACTAAAAATGTTCAGCTGTTTTTGCGGTACAAGGGTTAAAAATCAGTCAGTTTGCAGAGTATTAGTGTCACGTCAGCTGAAGCCTTATCTCTGACCTCATAAACACTTTAGCGCTAAACTCTTATCAAACTGCTAAGAATATGGCTTAAATAAGTGTTTATAAGGTCAGGAGATCAGAGATAAGGTTTCACATGAGCCATCAGCTGATGGGACTTAGAAGTGATACACTTGTTTGTAGACACATGTATCTGTACAGGAGCTGCAGACACAAAACCGTTGGAGAATTTAATTAAGATATTTTTGCATATCTTATATTTTTAAATTAAAGGTGCTTCATTTTTTATTTTAGTTTTACTGAAGACGTCAGGGTAAGTTGGTTGCAAAAGTCTACATACCCTTTTAACATTTCTTTAACAGAATTAAATTTAAAGGGCTTGTCCACCTTGTCCAGGGGTCACTTATTCAGAAAGAAGCACCTTACCATTTTATGACTGGACAGAAATAGGGCATGTATAATATACGGGTGAGCCAGGCCCACAAGTTGGGCGCTGGTGTAATGAAAACCTCCAGGCCACCTTCAGATTATTACAGAATATGATGGGGCACTGTCTAAAAGGGGGAACAGTCTTTTTTGCCCATAGCAACCAATCACAGCACAGCTTTTATTTTTCAAGCCACTATAGGAAATGAAAGTCGTTCTGTGATTGGTTCCTTTGGGCAACAAAGACAACAACTTGTGGGAGGAGCATGACACAGATTTGCAAAACACAAAAAAAGACACTTCTCGGTGTGGAATCCGCTTAAAAAAGAAAAATTGACACGTCAAAATCACTGTATGATCTACAGCGCGGATTCCCATTAAAAACAATACATGTAGTTTTTGTGACAGATTACATGGTGAAATCCACATGAAAAATTAGCCGAGTGAACACGCACATAGTGTCTGTTTTGCCGGCAGTGTTTCTTTAATACGCCGCCGCCCCCCCCCGTTCCCCAAATCACCATGTGCTGTAATAATTCCAGTAGTGGTTATAGAGTGCACAGAAATGACAGATGTGTGTAGTTTTGATAGACGAGGACGAGTTTTTCTATTTATTATTTGTATTGTATTTTTTCCATCTGCCTCGGGTTTTATTTCCCACGTCGCTGCTGTTTTCTTGTTTTTTTTACTTCTATTATTTTATATGATGTTCATTGTTTTTAGGTTATGTATATAATCACTAGAGATGAGCGAATTTCATATTTTGGAATTCGCTCACGCTTCGTTTACTGGTAAAAGGTGAATTGCGTTATGGATTCTGTTACCACGGACCATAACGCAATTCTATGACGGAATGCCTTTAGAGGCATTCCGTCATAATAGAAGTCTATGGGCTGCAAAACGGATCCGTCCCGTTTCCTTTATGCAGGAGAGAACACCCCTGCATAACGGAAACGGGACGGATCCGTTTTGCAACCCATAAACTTCTATTATGACGGAATGCCTCTAAAGGCGTTCCGTCATAGAATTGCGTTATGGTCCGTGGTAACAGAATCCATAACGCAATTCACCTTTTACCAGTAAACGAAGCGTGTGCGATTTCCAAAATATGAAGTTCGCTCATCTCTAATAATTACATGTGCAGAATCTTGCAACTACAGGGAATGTGAATAAATACGATTCGTGAACCAGGTCCCCGTTATCATTTTTTTTTATTTTTTTTTATTACATATAGATTTCTAAGCAAGTACTCCTGCAGTGTAAAGTATGCGGGAAGGACTGCCCATATATATGCGTATTAGAATCGTATGAGGGAAACAATGCAATTCCATAGAATTAGGGACTCTAAAAGTGAAATTGTGGAATTAAATAATACAAGTCAAACTCCAGCTTATTTTCTCAAATTTTTATTGAAATTTTTAAATATTGAAAGAAATTAAAAGCAGCCATTTTGTAGCTGTCTGTTGTTATCTGAATGCAGACAAAACCGGTGGCTACCGCCATGTTTATTGATAAATCAAGATTATGAAATTATTAAAATAAGATGATTTTGGGCAACCACACGGATTAGTCAGATAACACAAAAATAAAATCTGATTAATACGGCAATGAGAGAGTGAGCCAAGTTTTGTAGCTTCTCTACACACAGTCCATGCCATACTCGAAAGAGTTGTCCTTGTGCTACTAGCAGAGAAGGGAAGTGGCCACCACTCTATGCCATATCTTCTCCTGTTTGCAATATTAATCAGATTTTTTTTTAGTTTAATTGGGGAACCTGCAAAGTAAAGAGCAGCGATCGCTGGAGGAATAGCGATCCATTTCCTTAGCAGGAGAAATGTAGTATTACATGGCAGCTGTTTAAATGTTTTTGGAAGAAAGCAGCCACGTTTTTCTAATGTAAACTAAAAGAGCAGCAGTGAAGAATTTTTAGAATTTCGGTATCGAAACCTCAGTCAAGAAGTTGCATCGGATCTTAAAGGAGGAATATGCCAAAAACAGCCAGTAGGATTGAGAAGCCGTGAGCGAGAGCGGAAGCCGATGAGCCTGTGTGGGGGTAAGAACAACACGTTAGAGCTTGGAATTGGCCTGATTGGGGTCTTTTGTTGTTTGAAATGGGCGACCCCTTTAAGTTACTAAAAAATATATATATCGTTTTTTTTATATCATATAATAAAGAATGCCAAGAACAACTGAAGATCTTACTAGGAGGTTTGGTTGTGACGAAATCCCGTATTCCTCCCTGGATGCCCAGGCCCAGGGTGTCCAGATCAGACTGCTTCTGTATGCTGATCCAGCTGCTGACCACGCTGTTGCTTTCCTGAGTCTTCAGGTCGACCACGTTGGTGCCAAGTAAACCCTTCACATCGCTGACTGTGAGGCTCTGGTGGGACAAGTGACACATATGTGTTAGAGACATGATAAAACTGTCTGCCTGCAGTCACCACTAGGGGGAGCTTTAGGAGCTTCAAACGGTAAGCTCTTAAGCTCCCCCTAGTGGTGACTGCAGCCAGCCAGACTTTTTTCATGTCTCTCAATAGCTATACAGAATTTGATCTTTGGATCTTTTTAGATGTAAAAATAGAATTTAAAGGGGGACACTCACTTTCAGTTGGTATTCAGATTCGGCCTTATATTTATGAACTACCAACATTACAGTAGGTCTTGCTGCAATATGGTAGCACTGTAGTGCATGACATGTTTGGCAGCAGGGGTGTAAATATCAACTACCAAGTCTCTAAGGTAGATGCTATGAAAGCGGGGCCCCACCTCCATTTTCCCCCTTCCATCATAAGTAGAATGGAGCTGCACAAGCCCAAAAATTAGTTAGCAAACATGGAGGATTAAGATGTCCATTGGTTAAACTGCCCTTCTATAAGGAAAGGGGGAAAAAAACAAGTACTATGTCTGGATATAGGGTGTGGTGGAGGGTTCATGCACCATTGGAAGTGCCATTTTTACTATGTATGCCCCTCTGTATAGCATCTTGTATGGTTTGCTAGGTAATAGTTGCTTCTCAGTATATAAGTGCTTTTTATGTTCACTGAACTCAATGTGGATTACTAGCGGACAAAGCTGACAGCAATTCCCTGGTGACAACAGCGTCACCACCTGGCAAGTTGAGGAATGGGCAAAACCTGCTTAGCTTAAAGGCTTTGGACGCCTTTTTTTATTTATGCTTGAATTTTACTCATTTTGGGCTACAATTATTATTTTTTAATTGGTCTTTATTAAAAATGTTCATCCATTTCTGAGCTACAAGGGTTAAAAATCAGTCTATTTGCAAGCTGTCACAGACTGTTTTCGTTGAATCCTGTGATCTGACGGTCACTTCTAGGTCTTATCGCCGATCTCCTGTCCTCATAAAGGCTCATTATAGCTCAATTCTTATCAAACTGATGAGAATATGGCTTACATAAGTGAATTGATCTACCATGAGAAAACAGACTGATTTTTAACCCTTGTATCTCAGAAATGGCTGAATATTTTTAATAAAGACCCATTAAAGAAAAATGATTTTTAGCCCAAAATAAGTTAAATGCAATCATTAAAAAATGCCCCCAAATTTTCGCATTTCACACTCACCAACACGGCAGAAGGGTTCAGTTTCACGAAGGTTCCTATGTCCATGCTGGGTCCCTGTGCAGCCAAGGACTTGAGATCTGCAGCTGGTGCTCCGCCTGTAATTGGCAGCATATATTGCATATTATAGGAATCATATAATGTCCGTTGTATCGAACCTGCGACATTGTCATCGGATACTTACCTAGATATGGCTTTATGAGGTTGAAGTAGGTTGACACCTGGCTGATGTCTCCCTGGTAGGCTGCCTTCGCTTTAGTATAAATTGTGTCTTTCACAATTTGGCTGCAACCAGATACATCCAGGTCTTTGGCGTCACTACAGAAGACATTGACGACAGAGAATGTTAATTAGGGATGCACTGTAGAGAAGTATTTGATGACTGCTGTCCCTTTGCAGGAGGACCACTCACTTTATACTGCTGGAGCTGATCAGGGCCAGTTGAGTGTTGCTTAGAAGACAGATTTGACTCCCAATCACGTTTAGTGCCGGGCCAGTTAATTCATTCCCGGAGCTAATATATTTACCAATTATACTCTGAGCCTAAAATGGTGGTAGAAGAAAAACATCAATGGGCGATAGAGCTGGGGCTCCAAATCTTGCTTTACCTTCTCAGAGCCATAAATTTAAATTTTGTTTACATGTGGCCACCACTAGGGGGAGCTTACTGCATACTGTTTTGTAACTGACTTCAATGTATAAACATGTATGCAGTGAGCTCCCTCTGGTGGTCTCTGCGGGAACCAGAATTTTATTACTTAACACTATGGCCATGCAGTGGATGTAGAGCTCTGTATCATAAATATAAAAAAATATACTATGAAATATGTCAGCAAAAACGTTTTGAATTGTTTACTGCATTTTATTTACCAGAGTATTAGAGAGTCCGACTGCCAGTAAACTACTCAGAGTGTCCACTGAAGTTATGGTCCACTTGCTGACGTCAGCATCTCCGCAGACAAGGGTGATAGCATTGAGATTAGTTAGGATGGCTTCTGGGTAACCTCCGGGATATAGCTGGGAAAGAAGACAATCATCAGTACATTAGATTACTGCAGTTAGCAGGATTATCCAGCAGAGGTCCACAAGGAGCAGAAGAGAAAGCCCCTCCCACAGTAAGGAGGATATGAAATCTGTGGGCCATCTGTTTGGTAAACATGTAGGACTTTTTAAAAATGTTTTTGTCATTTATCATTGGAATTGTTATGGCATCATTAATGCCATTATAACATGTGAATGGAGTTACCCTTTAAGTATTCACTTTCGAGCCGAACAAATGGGCGCCATGGATTGCTTTAACCCCAATGTCAGCTACAGGGATAGAGGGATATGGGAGTCTCTGGGTATAAGAAAGAGTGATGTACACGTGTCAATGGATTGACAACATAGGCTTTTTTCCTAGTGGCCTTAGAAATTATAAACTGGTCTGGGGAGATGGGGGTCACTTACTGCATCGAGCTTAGTCTTCAGGACGGTGAGTTGTTCAGTGGTGAAGGGCTTGCTGCTCAGCACGGACAGGTAATTGATCAGGATATCGTTGGCTAAACAGACATCTAATTCTGCTGCAGTGTAACTCAACGGGAGTAGGTTGTCGTTCACATTGTCTGCAGTAATCTGCTTCCCAGCATCACAACCTGGAATGGAAGAATTTTGGTTTATACCTTTATGGGTATTGTAAAGGAATAAAGGAAGAACTTCCGAAGTGAATTATGAAGAGTGTCTGAGTTAACTGTATGGGGAACTTCACATCACACTTGATTTTTCATCTCCGTTTTACTGCAGTTCTTCCTTCGGGGTTTATTTATTACTCTGTACTTTTTTCTTTGATTTCCCCTTTCCTTTAGACTTCCTCTTTCCTTTTTAGATTATCCCTTCTTATTTCATTTAGACTTTCCCTTACCATTTCCTTTTAGACTTCTCTTTTTCTTTAGACTATCCATTCCCTTTGGACTATCCCTTCCTATTTCCTTTCGACTACCCCTTTCCTTTAGATTATCCCTTCTCCTTTCTTTTAGACTAGCACTTCCTATTTCCTTTCAACTTCCTCTTTCCTTTTAGACTGTTCCTTCCTATTTCCTTTAGACTTCCCCTTTCCTTTAGATTATCCCTTCTCCTTTCTTTTAGACTAGCACTTCCTATTTCCTTTCAACTTCCTCTTTCCTTTTAGACTGTTCCTTCCTATTTCCTTTAGACTTCCCATTTCCTTTAGACTTCCCCTTTCCTTTAGACTTCCCCTTTCCTTTAGACTTCCCCTTTCCTTTAGACTTCCCCTTTCCTTTAGATTATCCCTTCTCCTTTCTTTTAGACTAGCACTTCCTATTTCCTTTCAACTTCCTCTTTCCTTTTAGACTAGCACTTCCTATTTCTTTTCAACTTCCTCTTTCCTTTTAGACTGTTCCTGCCTATTTCCTTTAGACTTCCCCTTTCCTTTAGATTATCCCTTCCCATTTCCTTTAGACTTCCCCTTTCCTTTAGATTATCCCTTCCCATTTCCTTTAGACTTCCCCTTTCCTTTAGAGTATCCCTTCTCCTTTCTTTTAGACTATCCCTTCCTATTTTCTTTAGACTTTCCATTTCCTTTAGATTATCCCTTCCCCTTTCCTTTAAATTATCCCTTCTCCTTTCTTTTAGACTTCCCCTTTCCTTTAGATTATCCCTTCTCCTTTCTTTTAGACTAGCACTTCCTATTTCCTTTCAACTTCCTCTTTCCTTTTAGACTGTTCCTTCCTATTTCCTTTAGACTTCCCATTTCCTTTAGACTTCCCATTTCCTTTAGACTTCCCCTTTCCTTTAGACTTCCCCTTTCCTTTAGACTTCCCCTTTCCTTTAGATTATCCCTTCTCCTTTCTTTTAGACTAGCACTTCCTATTTCCTTTCAACTTCCTCTTTCCTTTTAGACTAGCACTTCCTATTTCTTTTCAACTTCCTCTTTCCTTTTAGACTGTTCCTGCCTATTTCCTTTAGACTTCCCCTTTCCTTTAGATTATCCCTTCCCATTTCCTTTAGACTTCCCCTTTCCTTTAGATTATCCCTTCCCATTTCTTTAGACTTCCCCTTTCCTTTAGAGTATCCCTTCTCCTTTCTTTTAGACTATCCCTTCCTATTTTCTTTAGACTTTCCATTTCCTTTAGATTATCCCTTCCCCTTTCCTTTAAATTATCCCTTCTCCTTTCTTTTAGACTTCCCCTTTCCTTTAGATTATCCCTTCTCCTTTCTTTTAGACTATCCCTTGCAGAAGTGCTGTCACGTATCACACTCACTTGCAGCTCGCCGGGCTCTAGTAGGAGTCAGATTGCTGACAATGGAGGCGAATTGGCTTCTGGTCAAGGTAGAGGTCTGTATGGCTTCCTTCAGCCAGGACTTAAGTGAAACCTATGAAATCAGCAAAATGTAACAAAGATTCCATGAAGACCACAAACAAAAATGGAAATAACATTTTAGAGAAAGAAACCCCCCTCCTCAACCTAAGGAAAGCCGAGACACAACCAGTATGGGAGCTGTAATGGTGCATGCAGATGTGAGGAGTGGACGTTGTTGATAAGTTCCCTTCTGTTTGGATTGTATGTGATACAGCATAGCTAATAATCACTTTTGCTGTGTGCTTACACTGGAGATCTTTGTCAGGATGTCCTTGGTTAAAAATCCACTAATTCCTCCAAGTGATTTTAGCGTCTCCTTTGTCCACGTGGAAGGGGACCTTTAAATGAACACAATTAAAAAAAAGTTGACAACTCAGCTTAGTATACACGATTACAATTAAAAGACTTAAAGGGTTTTCCGAGACTTCTATACTGATGGCCTATGCTCTGGATAGGTCATCAGTATCTGATCGGTAATGGTCCAATACGCAGGACCCCCGCCGATCAGATGTTTGAGAAGGCACCGCTGCTCCTGTGAGTGCAGCCTCCTTCTCCCTGCTCACCAAGCACAGCGCCGTATATTGTATAGTGGCTGTGCTTGGTATCGCACCAAGTATAGTGGCGCTAATGTGAGCTCCAGAGCTTCCCAATAAAAACTCCCAGAAAACCCCTTTAAACAGAACCAAATCTTTAAATTAAATACTTCCTAGCTCTGCTCCAATAAAATTCTGAATATATCTTTTTAGCAGCTGAAGCTTCATTTTTTTTTCTAGGTTTCCAGTCTCCTGCTACCACCACTAGGGGTAGCTTAAGAACTTACTGCATACAGATATATACAGCCACCACTAGGGGTAGCTTAGGAACTTACTGCATACAGAGATATACAGTCACCACTAGGGGGAGCTCAGGAGCCTACTGCATACAGATATATACAGCCACCACTAGAGACAGTACGGGAGCTTACTGCATACAGATATATACAGTCACCACTAGGGGGAGCTCAGGAGCCTACTGCATACAGATATATACAGCCACCACTAGGGGGAGCTCATGAGCTTACTGCACACAGATATATACAGCCACCACTAGGAAAGCTCACTAGATACAGATATATACAGTCACCACTAGGAGAAGCTTACTAGATACAGATATATACAGTCACCACTAGGAGGAGCTTGCGCTATACAGATATATACAGCCACCACTAAGGGGAGCTAACTGCATATAGATATATACAGCCACCACTAGGGGGAGCTCAGGATCTTACTATATACAGATATATACATCCACCACTAGAAGAAGCTCAGGAGCTTACTGCATATAGATTTATACAGACACCACTAGGGGGAGCTTAGGAGCTTTCTGCATACAGATATATACAGCCACTACTAAGGGGAGCTCACTGCATACAGATATATACAGCCACTACTAAGGGGAGTTTACTGCATACAGATATATACAGTCACCACTAGGAGGAGTTTACTGCTTACAGATATATAAAGCCACCACTAGGGGGAGCTTACTGCATACAGATATATACAGCCACCACTAGAGGGAGCTTACTGCATACAGATATATACATCCACCACTAAGGAAGCTCAGTAGCTTAATGCATACAGATATATACAGCCACCACTAGGGAAAGCTCAGGAAATTACGGCATACAGATATTAGCCACCACTAGAGGGGCTCAGGTGCTTACTGCAAACGAATATATACATCCACCACTAAGGGGAGCTTACTATATACAGCCATCACTAGGAGGAGCTCAGGATCTTACTGTATACAGATATATAGAGCCACCACTAGGGGGAGCTCAGGATTTTTCTGCATACAGATATATACAGCCACCACTAGAGGGAGCTTACTGCATCTAGATATATACAGCCATTGCTAGGGGTTGCTAAGCTTTACTTTATGCAGGGGATTTGAAACTTTGTATCAGGAAAAGCAGGATCTGACTGCTGTAAAGATGAAGAAAGCACCAGGCATGTTGGTTTCTATTGGAATGACTCCATGTTTTGCACATTATGTACATCAAGGTGTGCACTTAATACTTACCCAAACACTGAGTCACTTTTGGTGAGGACGGTCTGGATGGAACTTTGTTGCTCAGCGGTGAAGGACTGACACTGAGATAACTGAGTCAAAAGGCTTGTAGAAGATATACTGATGTACTCTTTGCCGAGGTCACAAGAAAGCTGACCCAACACCTGGATATTGCTGTCTGTCAGAGAGGATCCTTTTATGTTCTAGAAAAAAAGATAAATGATATGAAGTCTGTGCAAAATGCATCAACCCCAGAACACTACTTCCTGTTTGTAATCCAGATCTGTGTAAAATTGTGTGCTGATTGCTAACATATCTGTATAGTGGTTTGAGCCCAGTTTTTCCAATACAGAACTCCAAATCCTCTGTATAAGCGTGAAGTTACCGTAAATGATATCTGAAATCCTGGCTGCCTGGAATTGCCACAAGGGGGAGCTCACTGCATGTGGTTTAGAAATTGAGCTCCATAATACAGCGGTATGCAGTAAGCGCCCTCTAGTGGTTGCCGTTGGAACTGTTGTCATTTACAGGGAATCTGTCACCAGCGAATTGAGAATTTGGAGCTCTGCATCAGAAAAAACTGAGCTGCTATAAAAAATAACTTGATGTTAAAATGCGGCTTACCATGCAGGACAAAGAATTTGCCAGTAAATTACTGCGCAGCTTGTTGCTCTTAGCCATGACGCTGATGTTCGCTTTGCCAACGTTGGTGAAGAAATCGGTGCAGTTTCCAATTGAGAGATAATTTGCTGAGCTGCAATGACACACACATCACTGGTCATCATACACATATATACCGTAGATTGTCTGCCGCTGACTACTAGACGTGGCTATAGAACAATAGTAATGGACGCTGCACTCTGCAATCTATCTCATATTTAACTATCTATCTGACATCTATTTATCTCTCTCTTGTATCTATCTCATATTTCTCAGTTTCAAATGTATCTCATATCTATCTCTCTCTCTCTCTCTTCATGCCTGTCTATCTAATATCTATCTATAATCTATCCCCTATCTGTAAACTATCTCCTATCTATCTAATCTACAGTATCTATCTTCTCATTTCTATCCATCTGTCTAATATCTCTTTTATATCTATCTTCTATCTCATATATTTCTGTCTCGTTATCTCACTTATACTGGAAAAACTTACTTGAGGAACAGGAAGACTTCCTTGGGGTATAAGTCCAGATCTGTTGGGTAGCCGCTCTTGGTTATTTGCCTGCTCAGACAATTCAGCTGGGGACAGATGTGAAGATGTTGTGGGTTATACTCCTTATAGTTGGAATTACAGGATTGTGTCTTTGGTTTCCATAGCACATGGGGTACTCTGTGTAATACAGTGTGACTTACCTGATCTTCACTTAGTACAGCGTTTTGGGTCTTCATGGCTTTCCCCAGCATCTTCACTTGGCTGTTGGAAATCTTACTTGGGGTAGAGCAGGTGAAGCCTTGCAGGATGGATGAGGAAAGCCTGGACACATGGAGACACTATTAATGGTGGGTAATTTTTTGTAATTTTTGTGTTGGTAGATTAATAATGCCACTTACTGTGAGTAGTCGGTGATGTTAATCACAGTGTCATCAAAAAACATGGCAGCCTGCAAGAAGTAGAAGACGCTATGTGAATATATGAGTATAGATACAGGTGCTGCTGAGGTGGCAGTCAGACCCGCCCTAGTGCCTGAGGGGGGCCCAAAGAACACATGGTAGGTGGGGACCCTCTATGAGCCAAACAACCATCCTTCAGCCACGTTGCTCATGGTCATACCCCCACCACAAACAAGCCATGGGCCACAAACTTGCTCCTACCTGCTCGGGTCTCCAGGACTTGCCATTGACATCTTGCAGAGATGGTTTCTCTGACTTGAACCGCAGGTAAAACTTAGGTATAAAGCTTGCCAGGCTGGCAGGGATGTTTTTGACCACGCTGGATGAAGTCTTGTTGACAGCTATAATCTAGGGAAATATGCAGGACGTTAGGTTTCAGAAGGTATCGGGAGAAGGTAACCTATTATCTGGTGAATAAAGCTGATACCATCAGCTATTTCCGGTTTCCTCCAGCTCACTTGTTAGCTTTACTGTATACCTGGGACACAATGTGCAGAGTCATCTCATTATCATTAGAAAGTAGAAGAGTTCAGGACGCCTCTGGGGGCCTAGATAAGGCTAGATAATAATACTATGACTCTGTATTCTGCCATTCTCTGGGGGAGGGTTGTACTCCTTTACTTCCTGGACATGTCTCTGTCAATTGTCTGTCATTCATGCACTGTCTATTTAGAAAGAAAGTGTCTACAACAGGGCTGGCCAACCTGCGGCTCTCCAGCTGTTGTAAAACTACAATTCCCACCATGCTCTGCTATAGGCTGATAGCTGTAGGCTGTCTGGGCATGCTGGGAGTTGTAGTTTTGCAACAGCTGGAGAGCCGCAGGTTGGCCATCCCTGGGACTCTACAATAGGGCCGCCCTATGGCAAATTTTAAAAGTTTTCCCCCTCATCCCAAGTTCCCTAGCTAGTGTGAGTCTTCCATGTTTCTCATGGCTTTTAAAGAGGTTGTGGTAAATTGAGACAACAGCACTCTAGTTGACTGCAAAGTGATAGATTTATTCATAAGGCAATCTTCTCAATAAAGCGTGTGACGTTTCGGTCAATTACGACCTTCAGACACAAGTTGCCAATAGAAATCTCAGAAGATAGAAAAGTTTGGGGTGCGGCAGGCTGTAGAATGGTGTACATGATACCAGGGAAAAAGCAGCCATATGTTCTATCAGAAGCTGTGGCAGTAACAGGGAGAGAACTGCAGCAGAAAGGACATGCCCCTGAGCTGCCAGGTTGAAGAAAATCTAGCAGAGCAATTGGAGCAGTGATGGGGAGATCTCTACCCATGTGAGGTCCATAGGATTTAGAGGTACCCTCAACATTGACTTTTGAGGGGATGTGGCTTTCTATGGACCAGCCAGCAGAGGGCTCTCTATCCTATATAAATGACTTACCTGCTTGACAAACATGTTCTGCAAAACCGGAGGGGCGCTGGATAGTTTGCTTGCGAATTGTGCATTCTTCACAGCATTTACTACTGAGGCCGGGTCCATTTCTTGCAGCTTCTTACTTGGCAATCCAGTTACCAAGCTCCCTAGACTGGCCAGGTTCTCAATCTGAAACGGCAGAGGCAGCAGGTTACACATCACAGAGGAAGGACATCACAGCAGAGATCTATGGTTTACCAATGTGTCACCTGGAAATTGGAGTTCAGCAGCTTGATCATTATGGACCTGGCCTGGCCGACGCTCCAGCCAGTGACGTTACCCAGTGAGGACACGCTGGATTTTAAGTCACTGTCACTGATGTTGTTGATTTGTCCCTGGGACAGACCCACGGCTGATTGTCCCAGATTTAGAAGGGTATCGGATGAGAAATTGGTTATTTTGCTGACCAGTGAGAGCGCCACCTGTGGACAAAGATGTGTAAAATTGTAAATGCATTCATATTCTGGATAGATAGATAGATAGATAGATAGATAGATAGATAGATATAGAGAAGGATAGATAGATAGGTATTAGATAGAGAGATAGATAATATGATAGATATGAGAGAGATAGATGATATATATATATATATATATATATATATATATATATATATAGAGAGAGAGAGAGATATGAGATAGATATTAGATAGAGAGATAGATAATATGATAGATGAATAGATATGAGAGAAGATAGATATGAGATAGATAGATATGAGATATATGATATATAAATATATATAGAGAGATATGAGATAGATATTCGACAGATAGATAATATGATAGATGAATATATATGAGAAGATAGATAGAGAGATAGATAAAAGATAGATAGATATCGGGTAGATATTAGATAGAGAGATAGATAATATATGAGATAGATGGATAGATTGAGATGCAGGAAGATAATGAGATTATCTAGAGATAGGTTGCCATTACCTGCACATCCTCGGGGGTTGAGACAATAGAACTATTAGAGCATTGCGTGTTTATTTTTTTGGTGAAGGTCAGTGCGCTTTCCGCATTCAGATTCTTCAGAGCTGATGGTGTCAGGTAACAGAGGAATGTGTCCGGGATGCTAGAAAAGCAGAGCAGAGGTTCCATTATAAGGGATTGCTTTCATCTCCCTTTCAACAATACACCCCATGCTACGCTGATTAATTTTTTAATGATCCTTTATAGAAGTCGACACTTTATATGATACAGAGCTCCAAATCCACTGCCTAGACATAGAGTTATACTGTAAAAGTCTAGCTGCTTGCTGTTGCCACTAGGGGGAGCCTTTGAGCTTATGGCAAACTTCTTTTTAAAGGGCTTTTCTGACTTTTTTTTATACCGAAGAGGTCCAGGAGGTCCATTTGTGCTGCTCTGCAACTGCCTTTTATCGCCTATCCTCAGGATAGGTCATCGGTATCTGATCTCACATCCGGTACCGCCGCCCATCAGCGATTTGAGGAGGTCACGGCGCTCACAGGAGCGCCGCTGCCTTCTCGCAGCTTACCCATGAATCGGTGAGATCCCCTAGTGGTGGCTGCAGGTAGGTATACATTAATGGACCCCTGCTCCTAGCTATCAGTATTTCTACCTGTTCAAGTTGAATAATGGACTTGATGTCAATAAGAAGGTGTAATAAATTCCAATTTCTTTGGGGAATTCCAGCTGGCTGGCCAGTTGTACACTGGATGGATCATTGGCGAATGTTTGCAGCTGTGAGGAGAACAAAAAACAATAATTAATCAACCTGCAAAGGCTGGGCTTATAGGATGCCTTTTTCTGGGTTGCCATGGTTACAGACTACAAATAGACCCCGTGTAGTCTGCTACTCCAGCCCCCTGTTAATTGCTCTTCTACCGAATGTAGCATCAAGAAGGAGACAGAGATAAGTGGAGTAATTTCTGATTGCAGGATCAGACTACACAACGTTTGTTTGTAGTCTGTAACCATGGAGACACATAGGTCTACTTTTTTAGAAGATGCCATATTCTTACCATGGATTCATTAGCAAAAAGGATCAAGTCTTCTTCACTTGTGTAAATCATAAAGGCGCCCACATTATTCACAAGCCAAGCGGAGGCGTTGGCATCATTTTGGTTATAACAAATGACTGCATTGCCTAGGAGAGAATACATGAACTATTACTTACTAGTTTGCATAAACCGGTGCATCATGTGTAATACTTCATTTCCCCTGTGGTGGCGCTCCCAGTGTTCTCTGCTTTTGCAGTCTTTGTACAGAGCACAACCCAATGAATTTAATCTGAGTACCCTAGTCATTACATGGACAGTAATAGGACATCAGAAAAGCTGTTGAGGACATGTCTATCAACAGTCAATTGAGTCAAGAAACAGCAGAATAGTGAGTGCAGCTCTGCAGTATAATACAGGATAACTCAGGATCAGTACAGGATACATCATGTAATGTATGTACAAAGTGATTCCACCAGCAGAATAGTGAGTGCAGCTCTGGAGTATAATACAGGATGTAACTCAGGATCAGTACAGGATAAGTAATGTATGTACACAGTGACTGCACCAGCAGAATAGTGAGTGCAGCTCTGGAGTATAATACAGGATGTAACTCAGGGTCAGTACAGGATAAGTAATGTAATGTATGTACACAGTGACTGCACCAGCAGAAAAGTGAGTGCAGCTCTGGAGTATAATACAGGATGTAACTCAGGATCAGTACAGGATAAGTAATGTAATGTATGTACACAGTGACTCCACCAGCAGAATAGTGAGTGCAGCTCTGGAGTATAATACAGGATGTAACTCTGGATCAGTACAGGATAAGTAATGTATGTACACAGTGACTGCACCAGCAGAATAGTGAGTGCAGCTCTGGAGTATAATACAGGATATAACTCAGGGTCAGTACAGGATAAGTAATGTATGTACACAGTGACTCCACCAGCAGAATAGTGAGTGCAGCTCTGGAGTATAATACAGGATGTAACTCAGGATCAGTACAGGATAAGTAATGTAATGTATGTGCACAGTGACTCCACCAGCAGAATAGTGAGTGCAGCTCTGGAGTATAATACAGGATGTAACTCTGGATCAGTACAGGATAAGTAATGTAATGTATGTACACAGTGACTGCACCAGCAGAATAGTGAGTGCAGCTCTGGAGTATAATACAGGATAAGTAATGTAATATATGTACACAGTGAGTGCAGCTCTGGAGTATAATACAGGATGTAACTCAGGATCAGTACAGGATAAGTAATGTAATGTATGTAGCAATTCAGCCTACTTAGATGCCAGACAAGATAGTCTATAATGAATGTAGGCAGATATAGGGGATGTAGAGATAACAGTCACATTCACGCACAGGTTTGGGTTCGGTCCAAAACATTCCTATGCAACATAAGAAGACACCATTATTATAAATGGCCATTTGTAGGTGGGTACCCATTTCAAGATTTTGCATTGGGACCCAAAGAACTTCAATTAATACTCAATCATCTGTGGCGATCAGATTGGGAACCTCGGAAGTAGAAGATGTAATGGTAATGTATATCTAGCAGGCTTCTGATTAGTGGAAGTCACCTTTCATCTTTAGATACGGCCTGATAAAAGACTTGTAGACATCTTCCTGATTATTGAAATCCATTTCTGAGATATGGGATTGCAGGCTGTTGACTCTACAAGAAGCAGATAAATTATAAGTGTCACTAATTATATTTAGTCATCATACAGCTGGGTCCATCTATGGCCGAGCGTGGGGCACTTACATGGATTGGTAGGAGGGGCAGGAGACGTTGCTGGGGATGAGACTGAGTTGGTCTTTGCTGATCTGGGGTAAAACCAAGCTCAGTTTATCCTGGAAAAGCTGAGTCCAGTCGGAGTCGTTGAAGGAGTTGAGGTTTGGCTTCAACACCTGAAAGGTCTTGGTCAAGAGGGCCTGGGACAGGTATGGACTCAAAGATCTCACGTTATTCTGTGGACAGAGAAAATGTTGGGATGACCAGACCACTAGTATTAGACATTCTCAACAAGGCGCAAGGTTGCCATTTTTTTTACTCTTCATAAATTTTCTAGGTTTGGTTTTTGGATGGATACTCCCTTTTTCTTCTCCTCATAGTAATTGTATATTATATCAATATTGGGGTCGGAGCTCCAAATCTTCTTCATTCCTTCATGGAGTCAAATGATTAAATTAGATACCTGCAGCTGACAGTAGAGGGGAGCTCACGGAAGACTTATCCCATTGAACTGAAAAATACATCTGTCTTCAGTAAGTACCTCACAAGCTCCCCCTAGTGGTGGCTAGAAATTGGTCGTTTTTAGAGACTCCTTGTAAAACTGTATATATTTTGCAGAAGGTGTATTACCTGTGAGGCTTTGAAGTGGCTGCCTGTGGCCCCCTGATAAAAATAGGAAGGTCACTACTTACCATGGAAGCAGATGCTTTTAAAGAAGTCAAAAAGCTATTTGCATCGGTTACATTGTGTATCATTGCAACGATGCTGGCGGCTGCCTTTGGATTAATGGTGGGTTCCAAGCTGAAGTCTATAACTTGTTGCATGGTGAGAGAAGACAGGACATCTACCTATGGTAAGTGGCACAAGAAATGAGTCGTTAGAAGACAATTGGTGAATCCATGTTCATATCTTTTATTTGTTTGGTTAATGTAATCTTCCCCTAAGGCCTAAAGTGCTTGAGGGTATCAGAACCATTACACTCATCTTCTAACCAACCCATATGGGATCAGACTGGGGCCAACTCCAGGTGTCCATCGGCCCTTGGGTGATAGACTCTTACTGGATCCTCTGTCTGTTCTACCCTGGAGGGCATGTTGGTCCAGATCACCACAGGAACCATGAACCTAATGATCCCTGGCATCTACCCTTTTTTCTAAGTGCTGATGCCAGCCCTAGATCAGACACCAAGAACCAAATGTGCAGTAGAGCATCCAATTCTGATACCCTCAGTAAACAAAATGCATCAAACATCACACCAAACCTATGAAAACGTCACTTCAAATCCCCTTGATGAAGTGGTACTTACTGCACTGAAATTTCCATTAAGGACCACAAAATCTTTGTATTTGGCAAACTGGGAGAATTTTCCAAAGTTGAGCTTTATTAAAGCGCTGCTGTTTGTACTCTGAGCACAGGCTGGACCTTGGACAAGCAGAACAAAAGGACATTTTTTTAAAAATAAATTACAGAATACAAACTAAAATTTTAAAAAAATTAGATGTAACTCTTATAATAATTTTACCTTGTTTGTTCAGATAGGGTTTGATATAAAATGTATAAACCTCTTCTTGATTTTTGGAATTCATTTTTGGGTAAGTGATGTCCAAAATCTTAAGTCTGTTTGAAACAAACAAAAGAAAATAATAATACCCAGTTAAATTACTGCACATTTTTTAAAATGAATCCAGTGAATCCCTTTAAGAATATTAGAATATATTAACGACAGACAGACCAGGGACATAGAGTATTTGTCGGAGGACCCTGCTAAATTTTGATGTGATCCACCAGATATCTAAAGGTGGGGGATAGGGAGTGGATATTTGAGACCAAGTGGCTTTTCCCATTATTGGGCACCAAAAGTGGCAGCAACCCAAAAATATATGTACCGTAATTCAAAGGGGTTATGCCATGATTGATGTAAAGAATGAAAGTGAAAAAAATTAAAATGAAGATATTTATAAAGTATATGACAAAGCTAGAACCAGCCCTGAACCTCGCATAGTCCCAGAGATCTT
The DNA here is from genome assembly GCF_905171765.1 of Bufo bufo. NCBI lineage: Eukaryota > Metazoa > Chordata > Amphibia > Anura > Bufonidae > Bufo > Bufo bufo. The sequence goes on from NC_053395.1 coordinate 23,782,245, forward strand.
CCCATTTATTGCTCCAATTGTTCATCTAGATTTATTTTAGGCTGGCAGCTTAGGGGACATGACTGCTACAGCTCTCTCCCTAGCTCAGCTCAGGGGGTGTGCCCTTTCTTCTGCAGCTCCCTCACGATTACAACTCAAGGGGCACACCCTTTCTGCTGCAGCTTCCTCACTATCAGCTCTGGGGAAGTGTCCTTTCTGCTGTAGCTCTTTCCTTGTAACTACCACAGCTTCTAACAGAACATAACGGCCGGTGACAGTTGAAGATTTAAACTGAGCACGTGCGACCACATCAGTGAGGTGGACAGAGAAATAAAGAAAAGAAGAAACAGCAGGTGGCGCTATACAGCTACATTTTGTTGAATGGCTCAGTGGCTACACTGCATTTTTAATTACATGCAATTACAAAAGTATTCAGATTCAGGTGCTGGTTTGAAAAATGTAGAATATCTTTTGTGGGACAACCCCTTTAAGGAATTTTCTTTCTGGTCACAATTTATGGAATAGTATTTAGTATTGGGCGCTCATAGTACACCCCTCATAGTAATCATTGGTGGAATGATACCCATTAGCTTACATCCTAACTGTCTCATTTTTCCTGTGATTGTTCAGTGCCATAGCCCTCAAAAGGGGTGCTGCTAATCAAAATATACTAATTTCTGGGTGCTGATCTGGGTGTCCCTGGTCGTATTTGAGGCGGTGCTTAAAACTGTCCCAAGAGTGGGGATTCAGATGTTAGGTGCTATCTGGTAATCATTTGATTCAATGGGACGCAGCCACATAGCCAATACTTACATGGTCTGGTAGGAGTCACAGGAGATGTTCTGGGGAATAAGTATAAGTTGGTCGGAAGAGATCTCAGGAAGAAAGGCGTTGAGTTTATCTTGGAAGAGCCGAGTCCAGTCTGACTTGTTGAACATGGAGATGTTGGCCTGGATCGCTTCAAACGTCTTATTTAAAAGAGCCTGGGACAAAGCAGGGCTCACCAAGCTTATGTTTTTCTGCAAGATATACACTTAAAAGGTTAATTGAGAAGACCAAAACGCCTCGCAAATGCATGTGACTAAGGCCAAGGAACGTGGACACTTACCGAGACAATGCCAGAGTTAAGATAAGCCAGGAAGTTGTAGAGATCACTGGTGTTCTGTAGTGTCCCCACAATGATGGTTGCAGTTAAGGGATCACTAGAGGCATTCAGTGCCAAGCTAAAGCCCGCCTTCTGTTGTGTCGTGAGCAAGGACAGCACATCCAGCTGTAGAACATGATTAAAATGTCATGAGTCAACATTCTAACTAAAGCTCCCCCTAGTGGTGGCAGACAGTCAGATATTTTCATGATTTAACTTAACGGCTATGCAGGGGTCTTGGAGTTCTATGCCAGAAAAACGGAACTCTGAATTCCATATTAAGAATAGCGATGTCCCTAAGACTCATTTAAAGGAGGACATTGACAACTCAAAAGATCATATTGGCCAACATTCTCCCATTGCCAAATGTCCACTCCTGGGAAAAAGAAGAGCTTTACTCATAATTTTACACATCATTTAGTAATAGATGGACTATACAATGATTGTTTACTGCACCTCTTAGTTAAAAGGTGGTGGGGCTTGAGTAGGATGCTACAGCATTCAAGGCACCCTTTCAGATTTTAAAACAGATTATTCGTAGATGACAGAGAGAACCCAAAAAATTGTTCTTATACCTAAATTTTCTGCTTAGTTTCTGTTACTTACACCACTGAAATTCCGATTGAATGCCACAAAATCGCTGTAGTCGGCAAACTGAGAGAAATTTCCTAAGTTCTCTAAAAGAAAACTGATGCTGTTCAAGTTCTGAGCACAAGCTGGACCTAGAAAGATCAGTAGATATTAGTGATCTGATGATTTTAGTCTAGGGGATCACAAGTAAAAACAAATGGTTTTATCCCCTCAATCAGCCAACTGTAATCTAGTGTCTAGTTCCTAGTACGAGGCAATTAAGCTATGCATGGGCCGTCCATCAAGACATACCGGTAGATGGTTCTATATGGATCAAATGCCCCAATGATTTCTTCTTTTACATGGATCTTTACTTGACTTTTTCAGAAATTGCTTTCTTATAAGGCAACTGTACTCTAGTGTCTAGTTCCTAGTGGGAGGGAACTAAGCTATGTATAGGTGGTCCAAGACATAGATAGTTCTATATGGAGCATAATCCCCAACATTCTAGTGGTACCCATCATTACCATCTACTTAGGGGGACTCTGCAGAAATGCAACTGGCATCATGACAAAACATGTATTGCCACTTTAAAGGCACATAATCCCCAACATTCTCTCCTTTTATTTTGATTTTTACCTGACTTTTTCCGGAAATGGCTTGCTCATAAATCTACTGTACTCTAGTGTCTAGCTTCTAGTGGAAGGAAACTAACTTAAGTATGGGCTGTCCATTAAGACATAGATGTTTCTATATGGATCCAAACCCCCAACGTTCTCTTCTTTTATATGAATTTTTACCTGACTTTTTCAGAAATGGCTTGCCCATAAGTCAACTGTACTCTACTGTCTAGTTCCTAGTGGGAGGGAACTAAGTGAACTATGGGTGATCCATCTAGACATAGAGGGTTCTATATGGATCTAAAGCCCCAACATTCTCTTCTTTGAAATTAATTTTTACCTGATTTGTTCAGAAATGGCTTGATGAAGGATTTATAAATGTTTTCCTGTGTGCCGGGGACTATTTGATTGAATGATGAGCTTAAAACATTGATTCTGTGGAAGATAACCAAACAAAATAAAAATGCGGGTACACCTTATTAACCGGCAAACCTAAGAATTGATTATGTAAGTGCCCTATGGTATTCCTATTCCAATGCTTACATGGCTTGGTAGGAGCCACAGCTGATATTTTGGGGTACAAGGCTCAGTTGAGCAGAGGTAATTTCTGGTAGGACAAGAGTCAGTTGATCCTGGAAGAGTTGTGTCCATTGACCTGATGTAAATGTAGAGAAATTGGACTTGATGGCTTCAAAGGTCTTGTTGAGAAAAGCTTGTGCCATAAGTGGGCGTAGAGCAGTCATGTTCCTCTGGAAATATAAGGAGATTTGCTGTCAATTAAATAGCAGAGGACTTAAAGGAGAAGCCTTTCTTGATCTCTTGCTTGGCTTAAAGTGTCCTTTCAGACACTTAAGATATGAGCATCTGTACAAGACCATACCCACTAAAAAGTGAAAAGTGCCAATGAAGGGCCAGGAGACTCATGTCCCACCAATGCAGTAGGGACCTGGGTGGGGCGGTGACAATCTATTGTTGCCGGTTAACCATAGATAGTTATTTGTTTCTTACCGTCCTGGCAGCTGCATTGATATTAGCCAGGAAGTCTAACATGTCAGCATTCTGTATTGCTCTGAAAACACTGTTGATTGCAGCAGAGTCATTGGCAGCACCTAAGTCCACACTGAACGTTGCGATTTGTAGTGGAGTGAGAAGAGGCAGAACATCCAGCTGAAAAAAAACAACGGGCATCCATTGAGTTTAATGGACATCCTTCAGAGCTGCATTCGATGTGAAAACTCTAACTTCAATTAATCAATCTAATAGGGTATATTGAAGGACTGGGTGATACAGACCCCTTCAATTCTTATATTTTACGTGTTTTTATTACTTACTGCACTAAAATTTGCATTGAGTGCGGTAAAGTCACTGAAATTCGCCAGTTGCACAAATTTTCCAAAATTCTGCTGTATCCACGTTCTGGAGTTGACGTTCTGAGAACAGGCCAAACCTGCGGACATTGAGTAACAGAGGTAAGAAAATCAATGGGGATCATGTTAGCAGTGTTAAAAGGGCTACTAATCCTAAATCTTATAATTGTAGAGCAGCAGCGTTATAAGATGAGCAGCTAGTCGCTGTTATGCACAGTATGTGGATGTACCTGGAGGTTCCCAGCATTAGAGATATGTGATGGAAAGTGGTGATCATGGGGGTCAGGGATGTTTCTGAACTCTTAATCAGTCATTCCATTAGAAAACACTATAGTCAGCGCTGCCCCAGGACCTGAAATGGCTGCTAACTGGAAACAATAGACTAATGGGGTGGTCTCATCATAGACAACCCATCTTATATAGGAGCCAGGGCTTCTGGTTGGGTTATGGCCAATAAGAGTCTGCCACTGCCTGTTAGTGTCTTTCTGGGATCTTCTCTTTGATTTCTATATGTGCTAATAGGACAATGCCTTTAAGTGTTGTGTCCTTTTTGATTAAAGGGGTTTTCGGGACCAACCCACCATAATTACAAGACAACAGTAGAAAAAAGTTGAGAGGATCGACATTTCAAGAACCCAATCACTTGGCAGTCCTCTTCTGTAAATCCAACTTCTTCGAACATCTTCCAGGTTTACATCCGAGGCTGTGGGTAGGACATCACTTCCCCTGTGGATGGGGCCAGAACTATTCCTCTCCCGGGTGAATAGTTCTGGCCTTGTCCACAGCAGAAGTGACGTCCCTTCTGTTTCTCAGGATGGAAACCTGGTAAAGGACGTGGTGTCGGAGCAAGCAGGATTTCCAGTAGAGGAGCATTGCATGACTAGGACTAGCACCTTCAGAACAGAAAACCCTTTTTAGTATAATTATAAGCATAGAAGTTAAAGGAACACTCCATGCTAAAGGTATTCACTGTGTTATAGTTTCTATAGGGGGGCAACAAAGAACCAATGAGAAAATCCCTGTGTCATGCTCCACCCCTGAGGTACTAGGCATTATACAATATATCGATAGTGAATGGAGTGTCCCTTTAAATGTGTCGATCGTAATAAAAACCACCTCTGACATGAAAATCACAGTCACAGCCTTTTCTGTTATTCCCTAGGAGGAGATTAAAACCTGAGCCCAGATGTGTTCAGCGCTGAATCTCTCAATTTGATACCAGGGCTGTGGTAGTCATGTGACCGTTACGTAATAGGGGTATTATTTACCTGACAGTGTCTGTAGTATGGATTTCATAGCCATGTAAACTGTTGCTTTATATTCTTCTGTCATGTTGGGGAACACTGTGTCCAGATTCTTCACCCTAAACATGACAAGAGGTTATACATACCAAGTGTAATCCTTCATTATAAGGGGGGATAAGTGACTAAAATATCTACTGTCTAAAGCCAATGGTGTAGTTTTAGGAAAAACTGTCTAAAAGAAAAACCAACCACGCCGCAGCTTTCATTTTACCAGAGCAGCGTTCCAAAATTTAAGCCGAGCTCTGATCGGTCAATATGGGCAGCAAAGCCAGCTCTTCCTTTAGCCACTTTTAATGAATATATCTCCATTGCCTTTAGCCCGATTGTCCAAAGGGTTATGGACCTCATGGACCATGCACAGAACCTCACGCCACATGTCGCCATGTTGTAAGGCATCGCAATGACTAAAATGGCAGAATACCTGGTAACTTGTATGTATCATGCAGAAAATTCATCGTTGCCAACAGTCCTGAATTTGCAAGAACTTAAAGGGGTTCTCCGGGAATTTCTTTATGATAAATATATTCCCAAATACCTTTCATTAGTTATAATGACTCTATTTGTCTGTGGAGCGATCATTAGGAGAAATAAAATGGCCGCCGTCCTGTTAGCACACACAAAATCTGTCCTAATCATACAGGAAGATAAGTTACTTCACAACACTGAGCCAAAGTGCTGCCTCATCCTCCTCTCTGCTCTACCAGTCAGGGATTATGATCCTGAATACAGGTGAATCTCTGGGGAAATGGAAATAATGAGGAGACATGAGAAGAGGGTTAGGTGTGGCTAATGAGCAGTAGCTCTTGTATGCAGTCTCCATTACCACAGCCCCACATTACCACAGTCTGTCCTGTCCGTCCTCTCTGTACTAAATTCCCCAGAAATTTGGCTAAAGTTCTTATCCTCTATATTCAGGATTATAATCCCTGACAAGTAGAGAGGAGGATGAGGCAGCTGTTTAGCTCAGTGCTGTGAAGTAACTTGTCCTCCTGTGTGACTAGGACAGGTTTTTTGTGTACTAATAGGATGGCGGCCATTTTGTTTCCCCTGATGATTGCTCTCCAGACAAAATGAGCCATTATAACTAATGAAAGGTATTTGGGAATATATTTATTATAAAGTAATATTTAAGTATTTTCATTTTCTTAATTCCCGGAGAACCCCTTTAATTTTCAGCAAATTCGGGCTGTCCCGGGCCAAAATGGGCAGAGTTTATGTTAGCCCTGCTTATAATTGGGCATTCCTGGGTGGGTTTGGGGTATTCCCGCGGGGCAGAGCTTTTATGCCCTGCATTTACCAACTGCAATGTATGAATATCATAGTTGCCAACAGTCTCAAATTTAGTCTGAAATACCCTGAAGGAGACTACTTACAGGTCCTGGTAAGCTGCACAGCTGAGATTTCTCTCCTGCAGACATTGGAATAGGTAAGAGTCAGGGTTGAAGAGCAGGAAGGGCTGGAAGTCACTGGGGATCCAGTGTTGCAGGGCGGGGGAGTCGTTCAGGTTCTGGACGATCCTGTACCAGATCCCAATGAATAAATGTTGCTTCCATTGCTCGCTGAACTTAGAGAACTAGTCAAAGTAAAGACAACATGAGGAGATTAATCTATTTGCATTGCATCGTATACAGGACTGTCAAAGAAGTCCAAAATGTTACTTAAGGGGCCAGTCATCATTTTCTAGCCAATGCCATGAGCCAAAGACATGGTCAGTCATAAGTCAGAAATCGCCATGGTTCTCCACTTTGGACAATGTCTACCGCCCGTCACAATAAACTGATCATGATGAATCCTCTGCAGGGATCTCCAGTGATCAGCTAAGATCTGTGGAGAAACCTGACAGGAAGTGTTCAGTTTCCCTGCAGCGCCTCCACAGGGGAAATGAAGTATTACATAGTGTCTATTCACATCAATGGGTTGTCTGTGTAATACAGGACAAGATAAGGTCCTCAAGATGGAGAGACGCTCTTTGAGGATGCTGAATAGTGTTCATGCCTTGCTAACCCTGGATACCATAAAAAGTAAAAGGGAAACCCCTATAAAAAATAAATAAAAAAATTCACAATTATATGATTTACAAGGCATGTACATCATTTCTGTACACGCCCTATAAATCCAGCACTGGGTTATACAAAGATCAAAGGCCTTACAGTATGTACGAAATGGTCCTGGTGGTCTTCTTTTTCTGGAGATGCACTGGTGACTACCCTAATGACTGGCCGCAGCAATCATCAGAAGGAGTAGTCAGTGAAACAAAGACCACTGATAGCATTGGACCTTGAATGGCAGGGGATTCAATTTTAGACTATTCCCGGCATTTTGAAAAATTTTGGGGGATCCTGAAAATCCTCTTTATCAGTTAGAAGAGACTTCTTGTCACCAAAGATAATGCTTTACTTTGTATAGACTATAGAGGGTCTTCAACCTTTTCTAGAGCAGTCTGCCAATCCAGAATATCTGGTAATCTAGAACTGTCCCATTAATTCCAGTTCATGGTAATTCTATGGTATGTAAAATAATACAAGGGCTCGTAGCCTCGGTTATAATAGACGGGGTCTCCTCCCAGTCACTGAATGTTATACATAGTCTTTTGTATGTTGTCTGCCATACATTCTAGACAGAAGAAAGGATTTCACCTCCGGCCACTGCTTTATGTTTTTCGTAGCACAGAAATGCTGTACACGCCTTGTAAATCCTAGCATTGTGTGAATGTCAATGTGCGCCAGCATGCTCTGTAGAAAAAACATTGGGGATTCCCTTTAACCTTTTACGGTAGTCAAGGTTAATGAAGGGGTAAGAGCTATTCAGGATCCTCAAAGAGAGCCTCTTCCAATTTTGAAGACTGGTACGGACCAATTCATTTGGGGCCACAAAAGATGCGGACATCACACCACATGTTGTACACATCCGATATTCCGTTCCGCAGCGCTGCAAAAAATATAGAGCATGTCTTATCTTGTCCACAAGAATAGGCATTTTCTATATAGCGCCGGCAAGGTGCGGTCCGCAAAATACAGAATGCACACAGCCGGTATCAGTGTTTTGCAGATCCGCAATTTGTGGACCGCAAAACACTTACAGTCGTGGGAATGCACCCTTATTGTGAAGGTAGGTAGAGATTGTTTAAGGTGGAGAACCTTGGTGACCCTGTCTTCTGCTTGCGATGCCATTTTACTGGTCTTCTTTCCCCTCCCATCGAGGATGGATGTTGTAAAGCAGCCCGGGGATGATTACTACTCACCTCGCTGTTGAGTTTGGAGACCACGGCGTTGGTTTTGCTGTTGTCCAGTTTTGAGAAAAGCAATGTGAAGAGGTCGTAGTCCAACTGGGTGTCATTATAACAGTAGGACAGGTTGACCAGCAGGTTATCCGGGAAATTAGCCAAGGTGGTTATCTGAAGGGGAAGGGGTGGTTATATGGTTAGTATGAACCATAAATCGGGGTCATTATCTGCAGTGAAGGCGGTGGGAATACCTACATTGGAACAGGCATATTCCGTAAAGTTGTTGCTGCAGGTGTCGATTTCAGGGTTAACACTAGAAAAGAACAGAGATGACACTGAAGATTTATGTTGGGAAGCTGGGAAATCCAGAGAAAATAATCTTCTGGTCAAGAAGAGCAGGGCTTGTACACAGGTGGATCATATCGGGCACAGACCCTGAGTCTTTCACCACTTTGTCATCTTAGAGGTTCTCCATCCTTATTGACTAGGCCGGTTCTTCCAATCCAACTGTTTAAAATTACAATCAGAGCAGCTGGACGGAGCAACTTCTGGGGCTCCCACATCCCAAGACAATGATGCTCATTGAAGTCCAATTTAGCCAAGAAGAAATGTAGAATTGTCCATGCCTTCGTGTTCTCCACTGAAGTCAGGGAGCCATTGGCTGCATTGCCTCTGTGAATCCCATACCTCAGAAAAGAAGGCCATAGGCACGCACGGCCACCAAATTTTGCGCACTGGGGCCTCCAAAAACCACTGTCCGGCCCTTTGCTTACAAGGCTGTGTCAGATTTCCAGAATCAGAAATTTTTGAGCTAGGCCAAAGGGGTCTATAGAGTGTTTGTTTCATTCTAGTAATCGGTGATCACTAGGATCTTCTGAAATCCTTGAAATGTCTTTATCGGTGGACCTTCAGTTCTGGTCTCAAGATAGACAAATGCTATAGGACAGGGATGCTCAACCTGCGGCCCTCCAGCTGTTGTAAGACTGCAACTCCTAGCATGCCCTGCTGTAGGCTGATAGCTGTAAGCTGTTTGGGCATTCTGGGAATTGTAGTTTTGCAACAGTTGGAGGGCCACAGGTTTAGCATGCCTGCTATAGGACATTTATCAGAATCAGTGGCTCAGTTGCCCATAATAGTCAATCACCATTCATAATCTAAAGCACCAGTTTTTTCGTCCCCCCCCCCCCCACCCCTTCTTCAAGGGGCAGGGAAATTAAAGGTGCCTTGCAGGATTAGAAAACAGAGCTGCTATTTTTCAGAAACAGTGCCACTCCAGGTTGTGTCTGGTATTGCAATAACACACACAACCTGTGGACAGGTGTGGTGCGGTTTTTGGTAGAAAGCAGCCAATTTTTTTCCCCTGTACGGCACCTTAAAGGTTCTTGTGCAAAAAAATAAAAAACATATGGCGGTTATGGTGTGGAAGTACCCAGAGGTACCCATCCAACCTCCTGGATTTGGGCCCCACCTGCCTCACCATGATAGTCACATATAGTATAGGTAGTCATGTACGTGCACTGTCTTCTCCTCTGAGACGTCTAAGTGGGTTGTGGAGACAACCAAGCCAGTGCATGTGTGGCTAACCCTTGGGCTGCCCAAAAGGCCATCAGGGAAGGTGGGTACTGGAAGCCCTCTAGGCCTAAGCGGTGGAGACCCCCGTGGCCGTATGCATGTTTTCAATGGGAAGGAAGAAAGCAAATGCATTAGGTACTTACTCTGCCACATTGGTACATAGTTCGGTTTCTGCAAAGAGAGAATACAACCGGTTATCCTATATCGGTGGTCTCCAAACTGCGGCTATACAACTCCCAGAATGCTTTGACAGCAGCCGGGCATGCTGGGAGTTATAGTTTCACAACGGTAGCAGGTCATAGACCACTGCCATACATCATCATAGGACAGCATAAGCCGGCCATGTACATTACAGTTCTATGGTTGTATATTGGGGCTGCACCCGAGCCCCCGACATCTGCGGAGATGCTTATATTTCGAGTCATGTTGTTTCTCTTGGGATAAGCAGCGCCATATATGTCTACTAGATGCTTATCTCTACCCAAAAATATGGGGTCAAAATTGGGCTGACAGCTCACAAAGGTGATTATAGGAACTTACCGTTGAATGGGCTCCCAAAGCACTATGGGAATAAAGAGAGAATGGTGTTTTTAGAATTTAGCAGAAGGATGTAATGACAATACCATACACAGTGCTGCGGCCATATTGTCTGTTGCGTTTTTCATCATGGCCGATATACCGTATACTGAGATGTAGCAGAGCTGAATTTAACTCTTTGAGGCTGCATTAGATGCCCTCACAATAACTCTTATGACTCATGTACATGGCAAAGGTCAGGGCCACAACACTAGACTTTTGGGGCTGCATTGCCTATATGTGATTGGGAGGAGATGAGTGCAGTTCCCAAAGTTTACATTTATATCCATTTAAAAAAATAAAATAAATTTACATTCTGTGGATGGCTAATTACCACTTACCGCATCGGCAGCTGACAGGGTCACCAGAAGTCCTGAAATCAGAAGAAGGATTAGAGACATTTTCTTTTGTCCATACCCCCCGCCAAATCCCTTGTGAACAGAACGGCAAAATACAGAAGCAATGTTGTCTGGTCTTTTCCGTATAGGAGCGTAAGTCGACTCAAGTGTACCCTGCTTCACTCTGAGGACGGGTGTGGTAACAATTATATATTTGTATTTATATTTTGAGATTATATTATATATTTGTGGCGTGAAGGATCTTTCCAAACACCAGATGTGGAAGTGAGCTAGAAAAGTCCATCCTGACCACCAGCTGTGTGCATGTGGACCTCATGACACGAAGGATTTGGCATATTGGACATTAACATGCTTCATCCTTCATTCCCACTACATCCCACTCTCCCCACTGAAAAAACATGGACAGAGCGTACATGTATGGGGGAGTTGGGAGCAATTGGCCAACAGTTGTCTAAGGTGTATGGACACCTTTAGGTATCTCTGTGCCTCTGAAGTACCATATGGGGGAGAACGACAATCATTTTGCAGACCACAAATTTCTTTTTAGATCCTCAAGTAGGTAACTAAGAGCTCCTCTGCATCGGCGCTCCTGTTCTGCTTTATTATAGAAGCATGAAACAGAAGCTCAGGATCCGTCACATGGTGGACACAAACAGCACCTAAAGCACCCCGGTTGCCCAAGTGGAGTCCGCCAGGGTCCCATCATTGACCTAACATTTTTGACGGAGACCCTGACTCAGATGTGAACACGTCCTGAAATAACACACAGTCTTCTTCTGGTTCAGAAGATCAGGAAGCACTATCTAAAAAGTGGTCATAAGACCCCATGAAGAAGCGCTCGGAGACCTACCTGAGCAGAGAAGTGCGCAAAAGAGGTAATTGGGATTCTTCATGCTGGCGTCAGAAGAAGCTGCCTATAAAAAAAAGAAGCCTAATGAGATCCAGTAATATGTCTGGCGGGTCAATGGTGGCCTGGAATAATATGTTGGCTGTAGAGAGTTCTTCTACGAGGCTAAGGCAAACATTGGTGCAAAGGGAAGATCTGCCATTGTTTTGGGTCATCCCACATCCAACATAATCGGAAAAGTTGTCAGTCATATTGGCCCATAGCTGTTTGTTCTAGTTACATGACATAAATGGTGAAATTATAGGTGTAAGGCTGCACAGAAGAAGTTGGCATGTAGCCTTATCCCAGGCTTGAACACATCCCAGGGGCCAGGAGGCCAATGTGCCTCGAAATTTTTGGCCGCGGCCAATTATTTTGGACTTTTTTCTTTACTATTGATGTTCATGGAGGCAACATCTACCCATACTTGAACTTCCTTCAAGGTGACCCACATTCTAAAGGTAGGTTCACACGAGGGATTTTGTCCACAACCAAATCTGTTGCGTATTCCACGGCAGAAACCATTGTCGCCAGCTCTCCAGAAAGAAATGATCACATTCAGACTACATTCATTATTTTGGGCAGTGAGGCCGGCTCCATGATCACCCCTGTAAGGTAGGTGCTGCTGTTATATTGAAATTTGTATGAACTTTCCTTACGGTCATGTAGATGACATGTGCAGTCCCTGCCTTCATCCTTGTCATGGTGCCCAAGGTATGTATGAAACATACAATATGTATGATCACGCCATGTGAAACCATAGCTGCTATATCCACAAAGCAGCATGACAATGATACAAAAAAAAGGCCCTTTACAGAAGCTGCCTGACATTGGCACATTGGTCCTAGTGCCTTCATCTCCTGAAGATGTCTTTAAGTGGTATCCCCATCTTAGACAATGCCAGATAGGTGCAGGTCCCCCATGTCTTGGACCTGCTTCTGTCTCCAGAAAGGAACCCAAGAAGTGAAGGAGAGCGCACCGCACAAGCATGGCCACCTTCCATTCACCTCTATGGGACTTCCAAAAATCGCCCTTGGCTATTTTTGGAACTCCTAGTGTGATGAATGGAGAGCACGTTGTGGGCTCTCCTTCATTTTGGGGGCCCCGTTTTGGAAATAGGAACAGGTCCTGCACCTATCTGTCAAGTTGCACCTCCCTAACCAAGTTCTCACCACTCATTAAAATTGGGGCAAGATTTTCCAGGATCGGGCCCCTCCAACCTGGCCCTTGACTACCATTCATATAAATATAATAAAAAACATGCAAAAACATTTGATCCCATTGACTTTTATAGTCAATCTAAGTTGCAGCCATCTTCCCTAAGATATCTATTCGCACAATTTCCAGGAGCTGTAGAGCAGGTGCATCTGACTATCCTCTAGCCTGTCTGTGGACTACAACTCCCATTGGGAAATGCAACCACAACCGCTTGGTTAAATCAAATCCTTACTAGCAAATAAACCCTAAACATGACAGATACCGAGGTTTTCGAGCTTGTGTGTATGGCCGACAGGTAGCGTGCATCTTACCTTGTCCTGCAGCTGCCAGACCGTCAGTGAAGATGGTTGTCACCAGAGATGCTTATATATGTTAATATGGGAGGGGCAGGAGCGCCTGCAGGTACAGTATGTCATTGTGATACTTAAAGTTTACTCACTTTGTTGCCGGAGAGACAAAGGGAATGTTGCCCTTCAGGATCCCAAATTTATTTATTGATGTGAAGTCATCCATAGACATCAAGGTGGCTGCAGACCTAAGGAACCATCTTCTTGGGTTGGACCAAGAATACATTTTCTTCCTATGGATAATGGGGATAAGCGTCTTCATCTGACTAAGATAATACTGCCATGTACATCCCATATAATAGTACTAATATGCAACATCCAAATAATAATCCATTAAAGAGCCTTCACAATAAGTTAATATAACTATATAAAACCAGAAAAAAATTGTCCAGTGAAGAGCCTTCATAATACCGCCATATCACTATATAGTGCCAAGATAATACTGCTATATAAAACCACCATATAGCTCCTAACTAATATGGAGTAGTCGACTAATATTCAGATAAGGAGCACCTGCAATACTGCCCTACAGTTTCCATGTAATACTGCAAGTCAATTCACAAATAATGCTGCCTTACACCAGTAAATAATAAAAGCTGCATTTAGTTTGCCCCTGGGGGTTTCTGTTCTCAGAGCACCTTAGTAAATAGTCAATTGCCCAGTTTGCCATCCCCTTAAAGTGAATTGGACCTTAGGACCACTGGGAATTTAAAGGGGCCCTGGAAAAAAAACAACTAAAAGTGGCCCCATTTTGGTGGGGGGGTCAAAATTGACAGAAAGCGGGGCAACACAAGTAGGTGGTGTCACCAATACCATAGCACAAAATACCGTCCCAGCAGAACCATATACCACAAAGCAGCACAATATATTGCCCCAAAAGCTGTCCCTCTGTTGTGGTCATCAATAGCGCCATTTGCTGTCCTCCTTAGGAGGTGAGATGTGGGCCACAGCAGTTGAATTCAGGAGGGCATACGTGGTCGCTGGTCGGGTACATAAGTATGTGATTCTCATCATATTATTTACTGCTGACTGCTTACTATGTACCCGACCAGCAACAAAGAAGGGGGCTTGGCGGCCCCCTGGGCATCGGCCTACTGGGAGATTTCCCTGTAAGGACTATGGCCAATCCACCTCTGCTTAGGACAGACCTCTTTAACTAAGGCTACTTTCACATTAGCGTTTTGGCTTTCCGTTTGTGAGATCCGTTCAGGGCTCTCACACGCGGTCCAAAACGGATCAGTTTTGCCCTAATGCATTGTGAATGGAAAAGGATCCGCTCAGAACGCATCAGTTTGCCTCCGTTCCGTCTCCATTCCGCTCTGGAGGCTGCCTGCAGTGTTTTGCTGTCCGCATGATGAAGCGGTGTCCTGGCACACAATGTTAAGTCAATGGGGACGGATCCGTTTTCTCTGTCACAATAGAAAACTGATCCATCCCCCGTTGACTTTCAATGGTGTTCATGACGGATCCGTCATGGCTGCAGAAGACCTAATACAACCGGATGGGTTGATGACGGATGCATGCGGTTGTATTATGGTAACAGAAGCGATGGATCCGCAAAAAACGCTAATCTGAAAGTAGCCTAACAATATGTAATATCTTCACAACACTCAAAGAGGTTTCCCCATCTTAGACATTTATGACATATCCTCTGAATACTGTTGCAAGAAAAAGTAAGTGAACCCTGTGGAATTTCTAGAATTTATGAAATTGATTGACGATGCAATGTGATTGTTCTCTAAGTAACAATTATAGAAAACTCAAAGTAACTAATAACGCACACAGTTGTGCACCAGGTAATTATCCATTGTAAATAGAACAAAGTCCAGCTCTCAAGTGGTAAAGGTGCTCTGACCTGCTCTGCACGGATCCGTGCTGTGTTCACACCCAACGTAGATGCAGCAAAAAAGTCCAACAGGATCCAGCGAGTAAAATCAATGATTCTTTATTTCTTCATTTAAAAATAAATGTATAAACAAGTAATCCTCCTGCATAAAATCAACGCGTTTCAACCATAAGACAGGTCTGCTCCATTCAGATGGTTGAAACACGTTGATTTTATGCAGGGGGATTACTTGTTTATACATTTTTTTTAAATGAAGAAATAAAGAATCATTGATTTTACTCGCTGGATCCTGTTGGACTTTTTTGCTGTAATTATCCATTGTGCAGGAAGAAAAGGTGAGTAAATCCCTGAAATTAATAACCAGTAGATCGCCCTTCAGCAGGAATCACCCTCACCAAATGTTTCCTGTTGCTTTTAATAAGATTTGTACATTGTTGAGAAGGAATTTGGGCTGATCCCTCTCTGCAAATGTGTTTCAGTTCATCAGTATTTCTTAGATGCCTTGTGTCCACAGCCATTTTCAGGTCATTCCACAACATCTCCATAAGGTTAAAGTCAGGACTGTAAAGCCTGTATTACACCGCCCGATTTTTCAGCAGATGATCGCTAACGAGCGTTCACATGAACGCTCTATAGCGATCTTCTGGCAGTGTAAAACTACCACCGATTGCCTGATGAACGAGCTCTAAATCTTTTGACGTGTTAAAAAAATGATCGTTTGCTATATAGTGGTTTGCCGGCAGTAGATCGTTATTAGACACCACAATCTGCTGCCGGCAAATCACTATGCAACATGGGGGCGAGCAATGGCATCGCGATCAATCCTCCCTATGCTGTGGAGGAGATCGCTGCATGTAATAGCAACGGTCTCCTCCACTAGCGAGCAGGCGATTGCCGGGAGGGAATGCCCCTACTTGTCCATCCCAAAAAACAAACCTTCTTTTTCAACCATTCTTTCATAGATTTATTTGTCTGCTTTGGGTCATTGTCTTGTTGAATAACATGCCTCTTCTTCTTAAGGTCATGGTTGGCTGCCCTTATATTTTCCTGTAAAATGTTGTGAAACACTACAGAAATTACTGTTCATTACAGTTACTGTTCACTCAATGATTGCAAGGTGTCCAGGCCCTGCAAAGCAACTCTAAACCATGAGGCGCACTCCATCACTCCTCATCCATGATGCTACCTGCTCGAAACCATGATGTTCCCTGTACCAGCCACAAACCATGTTACCCCCTCCACCAGTCTCAAACCATGATGCTCCCTCCACCAGCCCCAAACCATGATGTTCCCTCCACCAACCCAAAACCATGATGTTCCCTCCATCAGCTCCAAACCATGATGCTCCCTCCATCAGCTCCAAACCATGATGCTCCCTAAGCTGGCCCAAAACCATGATGCTCCATCCACCAGCCCCAAACCATGATGCTCCCTCCATAAGCCCCAAACCATGATGCTCCCTCCACCAGCTCGAAACCATGATATTCCCTCCAGCAGCCACAAACCAAGATGCCTCCCCCACCAGCCCCAAACCATGATGCTCCCTCCACCAGTCTCAAATCATGATGTTACCTCCATCATTGTTCTTTTTCCTTCAAACATAGCATTGTGTATTTGTGCTAAAATCTTCCTAGATGCACTGTAGGTCACTCAGGTGGCCTTGGGTAAACTTGATATGCGCCACAATTCGTTTTTGGACAGCAGCGGCTTCCTTCATGGTGTCCTTCCATGAACACCATTCTTGTTCAGAGTTTTTTTTTATAGTGGACACATGAACAGAGGATTTCTGTAGGCGTTTCACTGTTACCCTTGGGTTCTTTCCAACCCCTTTCAGGATAGTTCATTGCGGTCTTTGAGTGAATTTAACAGGACTTCCACATCAGAATTTTTTTTTCGTTTGTAGATTGTCTAACCCTGGATTGTTGTACACCCACATCTTTAGCTCAGTTGCCTACTCCAGCTTCATGTATCTCTATAACATGTCACATGAGGTCTTTTGAAAGTTCACACTGACCAATCTATCTTGGGAAGAATAGTTTTGTCAGTAACCAGCCTTTGTGTGCCTTTATTTAATAGGCAGAGCACCATACATTTGTAATGGTCCCATCTCTGGGAGAGCAAGGGTTGTTTGACTGCTGTTCTGCCCAGAAAGCTTTCTCAACCAGATGAAGAATAAATGGACCTGTGAAGGTACGAGGATCCCCATTATCCCAACAGACTTGGGACCCCTATCTATCAGACATTTAGGGCGATCCTTTTAAAGAGGGGTTTCAGTCTACCTTGTATGATGAAAATTTCTGAAACCTCCCAATATACTTTTATTTCTTCAACAATTACATGACCTCTGCTTGGTGTCAGTGAATGGAATACTTGTGATAACCTAATACTTACCACAATCACAAAGGATTGTCTAGACTAGGGCAATGGTAACTAACCCTCAGCTGTGGGAACTTTATAGGTCCGTGCTTGTTTTTTTAGCCTCTAGACCAGGGATCAGCAACCTCCGGCACTACAGCTGTTCTGACACTACAACTCCCAGAATCCTCATTTCACTTCTACGGTAGTTACAAGAATAGCCAAGTAAGTTACTCAGTGTGCATTCCATTTATGTATGTCCTCATGTCCATTTAACGCCCCAGAGTGGCATTACAGCTTCTGCACCTCGCTACTGTCTTTATTGGTTAACCTTGTGTCATCTTGTGTAATTATTGCAGGTCTAAACAATGTGCATTTCCTATTTTGCAACTGTTATGTTATAAGGTAATGTACCTGGTTCACCAGAAGGTGGCAGCAAGCATGGCAGAGCTACACTTAAAGAGAATGGAACCCTTCTTTCCGTTTTAACCCTCTCTCTAGGGAAGGGTGGAGACTAGTTAGTTGAGGTCAGTCTAGCTTACCCCCTGCTAGGGAAAGAAGCAGGGTGCACGTCCCTGCTGGATGTGCCTTGTCTAGGCCAGCTAGAGCACAATCAGCTCTGCTGGATGTGGAGGCCACAGCTTGGAGCCTCTGAAGCCAGGAGGCGTTTTCCCTGGATTAAACTAGAGTCAGACTACAGAGAGAAGTTGCAGCATCCTGCAGAAACAGAGACTCTATTTAAGCCTGTCAGTACAGCAGAGCCAAAGAGCAACAGATGTAGCAGAGAGGAGTTTGCCTGCCACAGAGTAACATGCTAAATCCTGCTGGGAACCAAGATAAAGTCTGTAAACTTTTGGAGAAACGTTTTATTCAAGTAAAGCTGTTATTGAACTTCATCGCAAAGTTTGGACTCAATTTATTTCTTCAAATCCCTCAATTATTCCCCCTCTGCTTCAGACGACAACGCCTGGGATCCAGCGTATCCAGGTAGGAGCACCGTGACATGTGCACAGAACATTAAGGGACATTGTAGGCCACCCTACTCTAGCATTCCTACACCTGGGTACCATCTACTACATCACTAAAAGGGGCCCTGTGCCCTTGTTGCTTCACTGCAACTGGTGTCACGAAAAACATTTGCTTTAAAGGGATTCTGTCACCAGGTTTTGGGCTATAGAGCTGCGGACATGCACGGCTAGATCGCCGCTAGCATGTCCGCAATATATCTGTCCTATAGGGCTGTGTGCTTTTAATTTCTTTAAAAAAGGATTTTATAGATATGTAAATTAGTCTTGAATGTGTTCAAGGGGCTGTACGAACCTTCCTGGAGCCCAGCCGTGCGCAGCCACGCCCACCTGTGAAGGAGCCCAGCACCGCCTATGTCTTCCGAATCTCCTCCTTTCATCAACTATAGATTGCCGTAATCTCGCGATGCGCGAGCTCGCGCATGCGCAGTTCTTTCCCCGAGGCTGATGCCAACACAGGGAAAGAACACTATACCGGCACTGCGCATGCGCGAGCTGGCGCATAGCGAGATTACGGCAATCTATAGTTGATGAAAGGAGGAGATTCGAAGGACATAGGCGGTGCTGGGCTCCTTCACAGGCGAGCGTAGCTGGGCACAGCTGGGCTCCAGGAAGGTTCGTACAGCCCCTTGGACACATTCAAGACTAATTTACATATCTATAAAATCCTTTTTTAAATAAATTAAAAGCACACAGCCCTATAGGACAGATATATTGCGGACATGCTAGCGGCGATCTAGCCGTGCATGTCCGCAGCTCTATAGCCCAAAACCTGGTGACAGAATCCCTTTAAGGGACCTATGGCCGTTGCCCGTGTGTCGCATTTGGCGTCACGAACAGGATAAGAACATGATCTGAACAGGATAAATCTGTGTGCCCTTGGATTATACTGCCTATAGGATTTACAAAAACCCCTTCAAAAATTACTTTACTGAATTTACTGCAGAGCGGCAAACACAAAACTGTGCGCGCCAGCGTCCGAAGGCTTAATCAGCCATCTTTAACTTTGATGGTGCAGCTTCTTTTTGCACAGTCAGAGCGGGAAAGTAAAGAAATGCCCCTATCTAGAGCGTGAAAATCCAGCCCTGCCCACAGGGTACAACATCCTAGCAAAGAGAAGGGAACTGGAGACTCCTCCCCAAAAGCCCCTCCTTCTTCACCAGTTGGGATGGCTCGGAGAGAAGACAAGATGGCAGTGCCCAAGCCAGACTGGAGTAACATGCGCTGCGGCGATGACCTGCCGCCGGACCTATGCGACGACCTACAGGAGATCCAGGTGTCGCAGATAGTCAGGAGACCCAAGCCGGGGTCTGTAGCTTTCCCCGTGCCAGCTGGCGCGGCGGAGGCTGCAGGAGTTCCCACTCCGCCATCCAGAAAGAGCGAGACTTACGACACGCTTAACCCGGTGGTCCCTCTAAAAGTCACGGCCTATGCAACTTCCACCTGAGATTACCGCAAGGCCATAGAAGATTGGGTGGTCCAATTGCTAGAACGACCGCTGCCCCATGACCCGGTGTTGGAGAGGAGGATTGGAACCGTGGTGTGGTTCTCTGTGGAACAAGGAACAGGGTTCATCCAGGATGACGAGACCGGGATGGAGCTGTTTGTGAACCCACTCTCCGTTAAGTGACCCTATCTACCTTAGGCCCGGCACAGCCTGTACAAAGGGGAACAAGTGGAGTACACCCTGATAAAATTTCCAAAAGGCCCCTTTGCCACGGGGGTGAATAAGTTGGAGAAGCCCCTTGTTCCAGTGTGAGCACCGGAGTGCTGGCAGGAGGACCTAGCTGCGGTCGTGAGGGTGCGCTGTCTGCAGGAGTCGGCAGATGGTGTACTATGCTTCTAAGACTGACCCCCCCAGAGCTGGAGCCACTCATCCCGGGATTTCCCACACCACCAGTCTGTCTAATGGGCTGTGTGGCAACTTCTACCTTCACATTCAGCCCCAAAGTTATCTACCAGTTGCCCTGGAAAATGGCATCGGCCAGGGAGAAACCTGCTCAGGAGTTGGCCCCAAGACCAGTGGAGGATTACTTACCAGCACCTCTACAGCTGGAGATCCTGGATCCCTTCTCCATGGCAAGAGTGTCCGGACCTGTCAAGCAAAGGGTTGCCACTAAGATGACCACTGTGACCACCCGGTCACTTCCAAGTTCGACCACAGGAGGGCAGTGGCGCTCCACTACAGCTGCAAGATTGATTACAGAAGGCAGGACAAACCTCTCATCAACTTCAGCAGCAGTAGCAGTAACGAGGAGGATCTGAGGTCCTTCCTCTGAAGAGCCTCTTTACTATTTATCAGCTTTAAAAATAAGGACTAATGGGAGCCACTTCCTGGACTCGACCTGACGGGTGAGGAAAGGTTGGCTATGTTTTTGTTGCCCTTTTTAGTCCTCACCCAGATGGCCATGTTAGTCAGGACTCCCCCCAACTGTCAGCTACCTCTGAGTTGCGCCTACCACGCCAAAATTCCCTTTTTTCCACCCTTTTCAGGTTAATTGGGAGCCCCCTTTGCCAAAAGGGTTCTCATGACCTGTGCTGCTATTTTATATTGCTACCCATGTGGATTACAAATGACATTGTTGCCTTATGTGGATTACAAATGACATTACTACCTCGGGATTACAAATATTGATCTTGTTTCCCATGGATTACCAAGGACTTTGTTGAACTTCATGTTCCCATTTGGTGCACTTAATCCTCAAGCATTGAAGAAATGGACTCATGGACTAATCTTTTTCAGTTTCAGCAACGTTCAAGAATTGTACCCATTGTATGCATTTTGTTATGGTCTATGCACTAATTCTAGTTAGGCCTCATGCACACGACCGTTGTTGTCTTCCGTGTCCGTTGTTCAGTTTTCCGTGATTTTCTGCGGACCCATTGACTTTCAATGGGTCCGTTGAAAACTCGGATAATGCACCGTTTGTCATCCGCGTCCGTGATCCGTGTTTCCAGTCCGTCAAAAAAATATGACCTGTCCTATTTTTTTCACGGACAACGGTTCGCGGACCCATTCAAGTCAATGGGTCCGTGAAAAAACACGGAGGCACACAAGATCCACATACGGAGGCACATCCGCGTCCGCGTCCGTTTTTTTCCTATCATTTGAAAGGCAAACTTGACTTAGATTTTTTTTTCACTTTTCATGTCTGGTGATCCTCCAAAAATCAAGGAAGACACACGGAAACAAAAACGGAAACGGATCACGGAACAGCTTTTTTGCGGACCGCAAAAAAATACTGTTGTGTGCATGAGGCCTAAGCCAAATAGCTAGCACCTTACTTTTCTAGCTTTTGACAGGCCTGCAGATGCCTCGTCCATGGGCGCCTGTAAACAGACTGGAGCTGAAACTACGAGACACGAGGGGGACCAATATAATATATTCCAAATTCTGAAGAAGCTCAGGAATTTTTGTGTATAATTCAGTATAACATCTACGGCGGGATAAGGAATGATGCATTATAGCATTCTCTGGGCATTATATGGCAGTGTCATGACGCTGTATGGCGGCGTTATTTGGGTATTACATGGCGGTATCACAGCTAAATGCACTCACTTTTTTTGCTAGGACACTTTGAACCACAAGGGGGCAGAGGTAGCAGTTATACCCCGGCCCTGGTGACTGCGTGCAATATGGCTGCCATTAAAGGGGTTAGTTAGTAAAATCCCTTGGTGGGGGAAGCTATCAGTGAGTCCAAATTTCCCTTACAGACCACCATTGAAATCAATCGAGCAACCATGTGAGGTATGAACAAACCGGATCATTCAGACAGAGCGGTTTCTACTCTGTAAGTGAGGAAATGCACTCTTTTACACCAAATACTGTCTAAGGCTACATGCACACGACCGTGTACCAGCCGTGCCCGTGCTGCGGACCGCAAATTACGGTCCGCAATGCACGGGCACCGCACATGTTCCCGCTGTCTGTGGACACGGACCCATTCGCTTGAATGGGGTCTGCGATCCGCATCCAACGGTCCGCACCACAAAAAAGTAGTGCATGTACTACTTTTTTGCGGTGCGGAGGCACTCCGTAGTGCTTCCGTAGGGTTCCGTGTCTCTGTTCTGCAGCACACCGTATTTTCCGGATTGCGGACCCATTCAAGTAAATGGGTCCATATTTGTGATATGGTGCGCACGTGGCCGGTGCCCATATTCGGCAGACCCGTTGTTTCCAGGCCACAATACGGGCACAGACCTGCTGCGGTTGTGTGCAGGAGGCTTAAACCAGACATCCCCTTTAAGGCTCCTAAAGGGATTGCAACTCCCAAAATCCTGAATGGCCGATTTTTTGCAAGATTGGTTTAGCAGGTTCAGAACTGGGGCAGAGCTCACCGATAATCCCTATGGAACAAATCCCTTTTTTAAAGGCACCATTTAATTTACCAGGGAAAAATTTTTTTGTGGGGTAAAATAAAAAATAAAAAAACACAAATCCGCCAAGGCGTTTTGGGTTTTGATATTACAGCGTTCACTGTGCACTAAAAATGACATGACGTCCTTGTTCTGCGGCGCAATAAGATTACGGTGATACCAAATTTGTATGGTTTTTATTTTGTTTTATTACTTAAAAAGAAAATAAAAAACCTTTGAAAATCGTCCAGACAGAGAGCGTTTTTTTATTCTAGAGGGGTCCAAGGAGAAGAAATAACACCCAAATAATGTCTAAATCAGGCATCCCCTTTAAGACTCTTAAAGGGATTGCAACTCCCAAACTCCTGAATGGCAGATATTGGTTCGGCAATATGTTTGATGGTGCAGAAGGTTCAGAACTAGGGCAAAGTGCAGTGATAATCCCTATGGAACGAAGCATGGTGGCCATATTGGCTGCCATCTATGAACATGCACCTTACATGTAATAGCTGCTGACTAGCGCGTTTTGGGTACTGTGACCGTTCTGTGCATGGTGCATTGTGGGCATTCACCCCCATTGTCTTCAGATGCCTGGAGGAAGCAATTTCAGCATCGTCTTCAGGATGTGTATTTCCTGAAATTGCTTTCCTGCTGCTATGGAAACCAACAAGAGGGGCCATAAAGCGGAGGCTTGGTGGACATAATGTGGTAAAGAATGTACCTCCTCCTGGCTTTTTACTAATGTGAAATACAAGTTTAACCGGCCCTTTAATGCTATCACATTTAATGGCTCCATTGACATGGCAGGAATTTTAGCTGACAGTAAAGTTAACTGTAGAAACCATTGTCGGCGGCTGCTGCAAGGCAGTAATATCACGTGGAGCGTCACAAGGGGCATAGAGGACAGGAACATAATGGGGGAGATGTTTTAAAGGAAAACTAGTTTAGTTCCCCATAGCAACCAATCAGATTCCTCCTTTCATTTTCCAAAGGAGCTCTGAAAAATGAAAAGGTGGAATCTGATTGGTTGCTATGAGCAACTACACCAGTTTGGATAAATCTCTCTCTAACCACCTCAGCCCCCAGTGCTTAAACACCCTGAAAGACCAGGCCTCTTTTTACACTTCTGACCTACACTACTTTCACCGTTTATTGCTCGGTCATGCAACTTACCACCCAAATGAATTTTACCTCCTTTTCTTCTCACTAATAGAGCTTTCATTTGGTGGTATTTCTTTGCTGCTGACATTTTTACTTTTTTTGTTATTAATCGAAATTTAACGATTTTTTTGCAAAAAAATGACATTTTTCACTTTCAGGTGTAAAATTTTGCAAAAAAAACGACATCCATATAGAAATTTTGCTCTAAATTTATAGTTCTACATGTCTTTGATAAAAAAAAAATGTTTGGGTAAAAAAAAAATGGTTTGGGTAAAAGTTATAGCGTTTACAAACTATGGTACAAAAATGTGAATTTCCGCTTTTTGAAGCAGCTCTGACTTTCTGAGCACCTGTCATGTTTCCTGAGGTTCTACAATGGCCAGACAGTACAAACACCCCACAAATGACCCCATTTCGGAAAGTACACACCCTAAGGTATTCGCTGATGGGCATAGTGAGTTCATAGAACTTTTTATTTTTTGTCACAAGTTAGCGGTAAATGATGATTTTTTTTTTTTTTTTTTTTTTCTTACAAAGTCTCATATTCCACTAACTTGTGACAAAAAATAAAAAGTTCTATGAACTCACTATGCCCATCAGCGAATACCTTGGGGTCTCTTCTTTCCAAAATGGGGTCACTTGTGGGGTAGTTATACTGCCCTGGCATTCTAGGGGCCCAAATGTGTGGTAAGGAGTTTGAAATCAAATTCTGTAAAAATTGACCTG
Organism: Bufo bufo; assembly: GCF_905171765.1. Taxonomy (NCBI): domain Eukaryota; kingdom Metazoa; phylum Chordata; class Amphibia; order Anura; family Bufonidae; genus Bufo; species Bufo bufo. Next base: position 23,806,879 of record NC_053395.1, read on the forward strand.
TGAAATCCGAAAGGTGCTCTTTGGAATATGGGCCCCTTTGCCCACCTAGGCTGCAAAAAAGTGTCACACATCTGGTATCTCCGTACTCAGGAGAAGGTGGGGAATGTGTTTTGGGGTGTCATTTTATATATACCCATGCTGGGTGAGAGAAATATCTTGGCAAAAGACAACTTTTCCCATTTTTTTATACAAAGTTGGCATTTGACCAAGATATTTATCTCACCCAGCATGGGTATATGTAAAATGACACCCCAAAACACATTCCTCAACTTCTCCTGAGTACGGAGATACCAGATGTGTGACACTTTTTTGCAGCCTAGGTGGGCAAAGGGGCCCATATTCCAAAGAGCACCTTTCGGATTTCACAGGTCAATTTTACAGAATTTGATTTCAAACTCCTTACCACACATTTGGGCCCCTAGAATGCCAGGGCAGTATAACTACCCCACAAGTGACCCCATTTTGGAAAGAAGAGACCCCAAGGTATTCGCTGATGGGCATAGTGAGTTCATGGAAGTTTTTATTTTTTGTCACAAGTTAGTGGAATATGAGACTTTGTATGAAAAAAAAATAAAAATCATCATTTTCCACTAACTTGTGACAAAAAATAAAAAATTCTAGGAACTCGCCATGCCCCTCACGGAATACCTTGGGGTGTCTTCTTTCCAAAATGGGGTCACTTGTGGGGTAGTTATACTGCCCTGGCATTCTAGGGGCCCAAATGTGTGGTAAGGAGTTTGAAATCAAATTCAGTAAAAAATGACCTGTGAAATCCGAAAGGTGCTCTTTGGAATGTGGGCCCCTTTGCCCACCTAGGCTGCAAAAAAGTGTCACACATCTGGTATCTCCGTACTCAGGAGAAGTTGAGGAATGTGTTTTGGGGTGTCATTTTACATATACCCATGCTGGGTGAGATAAATATCTTGGTCAAATGCCAACTTTGTATAAAAAAATGGGAAAAGTTGTCTTTTGCCAAGATATTTCTCTCACCCAGCATGGGTATATATAAAATGACACCCCAAAACACATTCCCCACCTTCTCCTGAGTACGGAGATACCAGATGTGTGACACTTTTTTGCAGCCTAGGTGGGCAAAGGGGCCCATATTCCAAAGAGCACCTTTCGGATTTCACAGGTCAATTTTTACAGAATTTGATTTCAAACTCCTTACCACACATTTGGGCCCCTAGAATGCCAGGGCAGTATAACTACCCCACAAGTGACCCCATTTTGGAAAGAAGAGACCCCAAGGTATTCGCTGATGGGCATAGTGAGTTCATGGAAGTTTTTATTTTTTGTCACAAGTTAGTGGAATATGAGACTTTGTATGAAAAAAAAAAAGAAAAAAAAAATCATCATTTTCCACTAACTTGTGACAAAAAATAAAAAATTCTAGGAACTCGCCATGCCCCTCACGGAATACCTTGGGGTGTCTTCTTTCCAAAATGGGGTCACTTGTGGGGTAGTTATACTGCCCTGGCATTTTACAGGGGCCCTAATGTGTGGTAAGTAGGTAAATGACCTGTGAAATCCGAAAGGTGCTCTTTGGAATGTGGGCCCCTTTGCCCACCTAGGCTGCAAAAAAGTGTCACACATCTGGTATCTCCGTACTCAGGAGAAGGTGGGGAATGTGTTTTGGGGTGTCATTTTACATATACCCATGCTGGGTGAGAGAAATATCTTGGCAAAGACAACTTTTCCCATTTTTTTTATACAAAGTTTGCATTTGACCAAGATATTTATCTCACCCAGCATGGGTATATGTAAAAAGACACCCCAAAACACATTCCTCAACTTCTCCTGAGTACGGAGATACCAGATGTGTGACACTTTTTTGCAGCCTAGGTGGGCAAAGGGGCCCAAATTCCTTTTAGCAGGGCATTTTTAGACATTTGGATACCAGACTTCTTCTCACGCTTTGGGGCCCCTAAAATGCCAGGGCAGTATAAATACCCCACATGTGACCCCATTTGGAAAGAAGACACCCCAAGGTATTCAATGAGGGGCATGGCGAGTTCATTGAAAAAAAAAAATTTTGGCACAAGTTAGCGGAAATTGATTTTTTTGATTTTGTTCTCACAAAGTCTCCCTTTCCGCTAACTTGGGACAAAAATTTCAATCTTTCATGGACTCAATATGCCCCTCAGCGAATACCTTGGGGTGTCTTCTTTCCAAAATGGTGTTATTTGTGGGGTGTTTGTACTGCCCTGGCATTTGAGGGTCTCCGCAATCATTACATGTATGCCCAGCATTAGGAGTTTCTGCTATTCTCCTTATATTGAGCATACGGGTAATGAGATTTTTTTTTTCCGTTCAGCCTCTGGGCTGAAAGAAAAAAATGAACGGCACAGATTTCTTCATTCGCATCGATCAATGTGGATGAAAAAATCTCTGCCAAAAAAAGAAAAAAGGAGGGGAAAGGCGTCTGCCAGGACATAGGAGCTCCGCCCAACATCCATACCCACTTCAGCTCGTATGCCCTGGCAAACCAGATTTCTCCATTCACATCAATCGATGTGGATGAATAAATCATTGCCGGGATTTTTTTTTTATATATACAAAGTGTTTGCCAAAGTATATGAACACCGCCACCTCCTCAGCTCATATGCCTCGGCAAACATATCTTTTACTGCAGAGGAGAAATCTCGTCTTGCAGCGCCGCATACACCGACTTGCGTGTAATCTGACAGCAGCGCAATGCTTCTGTCCGAATGCACATCAGTGCTGCAGCTGGTCGATCGGATGGTCCACCTGGAAGGTAAAAAAAACAAAACAAAAAAGAAAAAACCAGGCCGCAAAGCAATAACTTTATTAACTTTAGAACAGAACATATTAACTTTTTTAAACTTTTTTAACTTTTTTACTTACCGGTAATTTTTTTTTTGTTTTTTTTTTTTTACCTTTATAGAACAAACCTCTCCTTCCCCATGGGACAATGTGCAAAGCGCAAATCGCCCAAAGATGTGGCGAAGTACGTTATGCACTTTATCCCAGGTGAAAGGAGAGGTTTGCAGCAGCTGTGAGAGAAAGGGCCCTAATAGCCCTGTGTGCCTGTCCTGGTGAGATGTGATCCCTATGCTAGGTGTACCTGTGTGTGGTACTTCCGGAAACACTCTCCTAAGCATAGGGCAGGGTGGTCCGGACAGTCAGGACAGAAATAGCGGGTGTCACGCCTTATTCCACTCCTGCTACAGACACGACATTTTTTTCGGGGTGGCGGTTGGGTTGAGGTACCAGCAACGACACTGGGGAAATGTCGCTCGTGTAGACGGCTAACTACACTGGTGGATGGGGCCACGGAACCTCCTGGGTAAAGGAGGTTCTCGATGATCTCTTCCTGGAATTTGAGGAAGGATCGTGTTCTCCCAGCCTTACTGTAGAGAACAAAACTATTGTAGAGCGCCAATTGAATTAAATATACAGACACCTTCTTATACCAGCGTCTGGTTCTGCGGGAAACTAAATAGGGAGCCAACATCTGGTCATTGAAGTCCACCCCTCCCATGAGCGCATTATAGTCGTGGACTGAGAGGGGCTTTTCAATGACACGGGTTGCCCTTTGAATTTGTATTGTCGTGTCTGCGTGAATGGAGGAGAGCATGTAAACGTCACGCTTGTCTCTCCATTTCACCGCGAGCAGTTCTTCGTTACACAAGGCAGCCCTCTCCCCCCTTGCAAGACGGGTGGTTACAAGCCGTTGGGGGAAGCCCACGCGACTAGTTCGCGCGGTGCCACAGGCGCAAATCCGTTCTAGAAACAAATGCCTAAAGAGGGCCACACTTGTGTAAAAATTGTCCACATAAAGATGGTACCCCTTGCCGAATAAGGGTGACACCAAGTCCCAGACTGTCTTCCCACTGCTCCCCAGGTAGTCAGGGCAACCGACCGGCTCCAGGGTCTGATCTTTTCCCTCATAGATCCGAAATTTGTGGGTATAGCCTGTGGCCCTTTCACAGAGCTTATACAATTTGACCCCATACCGGGCACGCTTGCTTGGGATGTACTGTTTGAAGCCAAGGCGCCCGGTAAAATGTATTAGGGACTCGTCTACGCAGATGTTTTGCTCAGGGGTATACAAATCTGCAAATTTCTGGTTGAAATGGTCTATGAGGGGCCGAATTTTGTGGAGCCGGTCAAAAGCTGGGTGGCCTCTGGGACGGGAGGTGGTGTTGTCGCTAAAGTGCAGGAAACGCAGGATGGCCTCAAATCGTGTCCTGGACATAGCAGCAGAGAACATGGGCATGTGATGAATTGGGTGCGTTGACCAATATGACCGCAATTCATGCTTTTTTGTCAGGCCCATGTTGAGGAGAAGGCCCAGAAAAATTTTAAGTTCGGAAACTTGGACTGGTTTCCACCGGAAAGGCTGGGCATAAAAGCTTCCCGGGTTTGCGGTTATAAATTGTGTGGCATATTGGTTGGTCTCTGCCACGACTAAGTCCAAGAGCTCCGCAGTCAAGAACAGCTCAAAAAATCCCAGGGCCGTACTGATCTGAGCCGTCTCAACCCGAACTCCAGACTGGGCGGTGAAAGGGGGAACTACTGGTGCGGCTGAAGTTGGTGACTGCCAATCAGGGTTTGCCAGCACCTCAGGGATTCTAGGGGCTCTACGGGCCTGGTCTGTGCGGTGGCTGCGACGGGGTAACTAGTGCACGTGCCACCGTACCAGCTTCAACTGCCCTTCTGGTGCTCGCTACTTCACCATGTTGTACGGCAGTGCTGGTACTAGGTCCAGGAAGGGCTGCGCTGCTGGTGTATGCCTCACCACGTGATCCGGCAGCGACAGCCCCACTCTGCTGCTCTTGAAGCGGATCCTGCATAACCTGTGGTCTAGCGACACGGGGCCGGGTACGCCTGGTGCTGCCAGGGACCTCAACCTCCTCGTCGGAACTTTGGGTCAGAGAGCCACTGCTTTCTACAGGTTCATATTCTGACCCGCTAGATTCATCAGATGAGGGTTCCCACTCCTCATCCGACTGGGTCAGAATCCTGTAGGCCTCTTCAGAAGAATACCCCCTGTTTGACATTTGGACTACTAAATTTAGGGGTATTCCCTGAGACTACCCAAGAAAAAAAGCAAGCCTGTCTTACAAAGGGGAGGCTAGCGAAGTACCGGAGGCCGCTGCGGTTGATAAAAAATATCAAAACTGATTTTTTTATCGCCGCAGACCGTGTAAAGTGAATGTGCAGTGATCAAAAAAAAATAATTTTTTGTCACTGCGGTGGGGCGGGCGTGGGTGAACGCACGTGTGGGCGACCGATCAGGCCTGATCGGGCAAACACTGCGTTTTGGGTGGAGGGCGAACTAAAGTGACACTAATACTATTATAGATCTGACCGTGATCAGTTTTGATCACTTACAGATACTATAAAAGTACAAATGCTGATTAGCGATACGCTAAACAGCGAATAAAAGTGACTGCGGTGCGGTGGGCTGGGCGCTAACTGACGCTAACTACCTAACCAAGGGGCCTAAACTATCCCTAAAACCTAACAGCCAATACTAGTGAAAAAAAAAAGTGTCAGTTTACACTGATCACTTTTTGTCTTTCACTAAGTGATTGACAGGGGGCGATCAAGGGGTTAATTTGGATGATGGGGGTGATGGATGGTGATCAGGGGCTAAGGTGTAGTGTTGGTGTGTACTCACAGTGATGTCTGCTTCTCTGCTGGATCCAACCGACGAAAAGGACCAGCAGAGAAGCAGAGAAGCCATATAACAGATCATATTTACTAATATGATCTGTTATCTGGCTTGTGATTCGATTTTTTAAAAATCAGCAACCTGCCAGCGACGATCATTGGCTGGCAGGTTGCTGATGAAATACTCCTCTAACTTTTGCCGGCCCGCGATGCGCATGCGCGGGCCGGCTGTGACCGAAATCTCGCGTCTCGCGAGAGGACGCGCCGGCGCGTCCAGGAGGAATGAATCAACCACCTCCAGGACGCGTCTGTGCGTACAGCGGTCCGGAGGTGGCTAAGAGGGGCCCGGAGTGTAATAATATTACAGGTTATACTAGATTTCTGAAGAAGGGACGATAATCCAGGGAGTTATTCTGATCTCCAGATTTGGAGGGGGGCGGGGGGAAGGATTTTGGCTTCTACCTGGGTCATTCCATGTCAAGTGGACCAACCTAAAAATCCGACCCTCTCCAAATTGAATAACATTTTGCACAGATGTTCCCTAGGGTCCTAAATGAAATCTTACAAAATATTTCATTTGGGCCTCTGTTGGTTCCAGAGTTTCAGGCAGCTAATGATGGACCAGCTGTAATGCGCTGTTTGCTGCGTAACTCAAAGTGGCAAATTTGTCAAGGCGCGGTATCTTACGTAGTTAAGCTAGGAGGCTGATATTTTGCAAGTTAGTAAAACTACTTAGGCTCAGTCTCCTTGCAAAGTTTGGTGCCTTAAGAAGGCTTGACTCCATTTTTACATGCCATCAAAATAGGCCAAAAAATTGACGAATGACCGTTAAGGGCCTACTGTACTTTGACTGCTCCTGACATGCATGTCCGATCAGGCTGTAATTTTGCCAGGAGTTATGGCCCATGCGATATACCTTAAGGTCACACACACAAGCTTTCCAACCAACTTGAAGACAAGATATGATTAGACAAAGGAATTACATTTCATATTTTTGCCAATTTTTGCTACTATTGGGGTGGAAATATCTCAAATGTGTAATTTTTAATCGTTTTTTTTTATTAATCTCATCTAAAAGAGCAAGTTTTTTTGCCACAAAAGTCACCCTGTTTTATCTTTGACCCGGCCTTATGTTGGCCAGAACTCGGCTCACAAGAATGGACCTACAGTATTTTGCATGCGTGCATGAACTTCACTACAAGGAGACATTTTTGGTGGCCTTCTGTCTGACAGAAGATTATGTAGTGCTGCTGCTGAGCGCGTTATCCTAATAGAACTTTTAGCTATATTTCCATACACATATTCTAAATAAATGAGGGTTGCCATTTTAAATTGGATTTAATTTAATTTTAATTTAATTGGTTCCCACCTATGGCCTATATTGCTTCAATGTCCTTGAATAAATGACCTACAAGCTACACATTTTAAGCTTTGTCCTGATGCAATTTAATATGCATTGAACCACAGACACTATTTGGTAATTTCCAATACCCCCTGCTTCTGGCTAGAAATGTACGTTCTCAGTGCTGTCAAAATAATAACTTCTTCCTCATAGAAGTTAGACAGCATTTTGCATAATACTGCTGTGCTTGCCTTCACCCAACAAGTATGGCAGTAGATACAGTCCTGATCAAAAGTTTAAGACCACTTGAAAAATGGCAAAAAATCCTGTTTAGCATGGCTGGATCTTAACCACTTCAGCCCCCAGTGCTTAAACACCCTGAAAGACCAGGCCACTTTTTACACTTCTGACCTACACTACTTTCACCGTTTATTGCTCGGTCATGCAACTTACCACCCAAATGAATTTTACCTCCTTTTCTTCTCACTAATAGAGCTTTCATTTGGTGGTATTTCATTGCTGCTGACATTTTTATTTTTTTGTTATTAATCGAAATTTAACGATTTTTTTTGCAAAAAAATGACATTTTTCACTTTCAGTTGTAAAATTTTGCAAAAAAAAAACGAGATCCATATAGAAATTTTGCTCTAAATTTATTGTTCTACATGTCTTTGATAAAAAAAAAATGTTTGGGTAAAAAAAAAATGGTTTGGGTAAAAAGTTATAGCGTTTACAAACTATGGTACAAAAATGTGAATTTCCGCTTTTTGAAGCAGCTCTGACTTTCTGAGCACCTGTCATGTTTCCTGAGGTTCTACAATGCCCAGACAGTACAAACACCCCACAAATGACCCCATTTCGGAAAGTACACACCCTAAGGTATTCGCTGATGGGCATAGTGAGTTCATAGAACTTTTTATTTTTTGTCACAAGTTAGCGGAAAATTATGATTTATTTTTATTTTTTTTCTTTTCTTACAAAGTCTCATATTCCACTAACTTGTGACAAAAAATAAAAACTTCTATGAACTCACTATGCCCATCACGAAATACCTTGGGGTCTCTTCTTTCCAAAATGGGGTCACTTGTGGGGTAGTTATACTGCCCTGGCATTCTAGGGGCCCAAATGTCTGGTAAGGAGTTTGAAATCAAATTCTGTAAGAAATGACCTGTGAAATCCGAAAGGTGCTCTTTGGAATAACTTCTCCTGAGTACAGAGATACCAGATGTGTGACACTTTTTTGCAGCCTAGGTGGGCAAAGGGGCCCATATTCCAAAGAGCACCTTTCGGATTTCACAGGTCATTTTTTACAGAATTTGATTTCAAACTCCTTACCACACATTTGGGCCCCTAGAATGCCAGGGCAGTATAACTACCCCACAAGTGACCCCATTTTGGAAAGAAGAGACCCCAAGGTATTCGCTGATGGGCATAGTGAGTTCATGGAAGTTTTTATTTTTTGTCACAAGTTAGTGGAATATGAGACTTTGTATGAAAAAAAAAAAAAAATCAGCATTTTCCACTAACTTGTGACAAAAAATAAAAAATTCTAGGAACTCGCCATGCCCCTCACGGAATACCTTGGGGTGTCTTCTTTCCAAAATGGGGTCACTTGTGGGGTAGTTATACTGCCCTGGCATTTTCCAGGGGCCCTAATGTGTGGTAAGTAGGTAAATGACCTGTGAAATCCTAAAGGTGCTCTTTGGAATATGGGCCCCTTTGCCCACCTAGGCTGCAAAAAGTGTCACACATCTGGTATCTCCGCATTCAGGAGAAGGTGGGGAATGTGTTTTGGGGTGTCATTTTACATATACCCTTGCTGGGTGAGAGAAATATCTTGGCAAAAGACAACTTTCCCATTTTTTTATACAAAGTTGGCATTTGACCAAGATATTTCTCTCACCCAGCATGGGTATATGTAAAATGACACCCCAAAACACATTCCCCAACTTCTCCTGAGTACGGCAATACCAGATGTGTGACCTTTTTTGCAGCCTAGATGCGCAAAGGTGCCCAAATTCCTTTTAGGAGGGCATTTTTAGACATTTGGATACCAGACTTCTTCTCACGCTTTGGGGCCCCTAGAATGCCAGGGCAGTATAAATACCCCACATGTGACCCCATTTTGGAAAGAAGACACCCCAAGGTATTCAATGAGGGGCATGGCGAGTTCATAGAAATTTTTTTTTTTGGCACAAGTTAGCGGAAATTGATATTTTTAATTTTTTTCTCACAAAGTCTCCCTTTCCGCTAACTTGGGACAAAAATTTCAATCTTTCATGGACTCAATATGCCCCTCACGGAATACCTGGGGGTGTCTTCTTCCGAAATGGGGTCACATGTGGGGTATTTATACTGCCCTGGCATTCTAGGGGCCCTAAAGCGTGAGAAGAAGTCTGGAATATAAATGTCTAAAAATTTTTACGCATTTGGATTCCATGAGGGGTATGGTGAGTTCATGTGAGATTTTATTTTTTGACACAAGTTAGTGGAATATGAGACTTTGTAAGAAAAAAAATAAATAATTCCGCTAACTTGGGCCAAAAAAATATCTGAATGGAGCCTTACAGAGGGGTGATCAATGACAGGGGGGTGATCAATGACAGGGGGGTGATCAATGACAGGGGGGTGATCAATGACAGGGGTGTAATCAATGACAGGGGGGTGATCAGGGAGTCTATATGGGGTGATAACCACAGTCATTGATCACGCCCGTGTAAGGCTTCATTCAGACGTCTGTATGCGTTTTGCGGATCCGATCCATCTATCAGTGCATCCGTAAAAATCATGCGGACATCTGAATGGAGCTTTACAGGGGGGTGATCAGGGAGTCTATATGGGGTGATCACCACAGTCATTGATCCCGCCCCTGTAAGGCTCCATTCAGACGTCCGATGCGTTTTGCGGATCCGATCCATCTATCAGTGGATCCGTAAAAATCATGCGGACGTCTGAATGGAGCTTTACAGGGGGGTAATCAATGACAGGGGGGTAATCAATGACAGGGGGGTGATCAGGGAGTCTATATGGGGTGATCACCACAGTCATTGAATCACGCCCCTGTAAGGCTTCATTCAGACGTCCGGATGCGTTTTGCGGATCCGATCCATCTATCAGTGGATCCGTAAAAATCATGCGGACGTCTGAATGGAGCTTACAGGGGGTTGATCAATGACAGGGGGGTAATCAATGACAGGGGGGTGATCAGGGAGTCTATATGGGGTGATCAGGGTGATCAGGGGCTAATAAGGGGTTAATAAGTGACGGGGGGGGGGGTGTGTAGTGTAGTGTAGTGGTGCTTGGTGGTACTTTACTGAGCTACCTGTGTCCTCTGGTGGTCGATCCAAACAAAGGGGGACCACCAGAGGACACAGGTAGCAGGTATATTAGACGCTGTTATCAAAACAGCGTCTAATATACCTGTTAGGGGTTAAAAAACACACATCTCCAGCCTGCCAGCGAACGATCGCCGCTGGCAGGCTGGAGATCAACTCTCTTACCTTCCGTTCCTGTGAGCGCGCGCGATTGTGTGCGCGCGTTCACAGGAAGTCTCGCGTCTCGCGAGATGACGCATATATGCGTGACTGTGCGCAGCGCTGCCACCTCCGGAACGCGATCCTGCGTTAGGCGGTCCGGAGGTGGTTAACAAGGTTCTAAGTAGAGCTTCAACATACAACAAGAAGAAATGGGAGTGAGACAAAACATTTTTTGAGCATTCAATTTAATGAAAACAACGAATAAACTGAAACAGGCTGTTTTTCAGCTGATCAGAAGTTTAGGACCACACCTCCAAAAAAAAACTAAACCCCCCCCAAAACAGAAATCCAACCTCCAAACATGAGCTCAGTAATGAGTAGCTCCGCCGTTATTGTTTCGGCATGCTTGATGCAAGCGTTTCCATGAGGTGAGTGGGAACATTTCTCCAAGTGGTGAAGACGGCCGCACGAAGGCCATCTACTGTCTGGAACTGTTGTCCATTTTTGTAAACTTCCCTTGCCATCCATCCCCAAAGGTTCTCAATTGGATTTAGATCAGGGGAACACGCAGGATGGGCCAAAAGAGTGATGTTATTCTCCTGGAAGAAGTCCCTTGTCCTGCAGGCATTGTGTACTGTAGCGTTGTCCTGTTGAAAACCCCAGTCGTTACCACACAGACGAGGGCCGTCAGTCATGAGGAATGCTCTCTGCCACATCTGGACATAGCCAGCGGCCGTTTGACGCCCCTGCACTTCCTGAAGCTCCATTGTTCCACTGAAGGAAAAAGCACCCAGACCATTATGGCGCCCCCTCCACTGTGGAGCGTAGAAAACATCTCCGGTGGAATCTGCTTGTCATCCCAGTAATGTTGGAAACCATCAGGACCATCAAGGTTAAATTTTTTCTCATCAGAGAATAAAACTTTCTTCCACCTTTGAATGTCCCATGTCTGGGGCTCTCTTGCAAAGTCCAAACGAGCAGTTCTGTGGCGTTCAAGGAGACGAGGTCTTTGAAGACGTTTTTTGTTTTTGAAGCCCTTCAGTCTCAGATGCCGTCTGATGGTTATGGGGCTGCAGTCAGCACCAGTATGGGCCTTAATTTGGGTTGAGGATCGTCCAGTGTCTTGACGGACAGCCAATTGGATCCTCCGGCTCAGTGCTGATGACATTTTTTTTGGGTCTTCCACTTGACTTTTTTGTTCCATAACCCTCAGGATCATTTAAGAAATTCCAAATGACTTTCTTCCTGCGTCCCACCTCAGCAGCGATGGCGGCTGTGAGAGACCCTGCTTATGCAGTTCAACAACCCGACCACGTTCAAAAAGGGAGAGTTTTTTTGCCTTTGCCATCACAATGTGTGACTACCTGACAGAGAATGACAATGAATCCAGCTCTTTGCACAGATTTGGCCTTTTAAAGCCAGGTGGTCCTAAACTATGGATCAGCTGAAAAACAGCCTGCTTCAGTTTAATCGTTATTTTCAATTAATTGAATGCTCAAAAAATGTTTTGTCTCCCTCCCATTTCTTCTTGTTGCATGTTGAAGCTCTACTTGGAACCTTGTTAAGATCTAACAATGTAAAATAAGATTTTATGCCATTTTTCAAGTGGTCTTAAACTTTTGATCAGGACTGTACCTTGGTTAAAGCCATTTCTGCATAGCCAGTATGTATGTACAGTATATACATTGGCCTGATTTCACATTTGTTAACAGCGTGTCCCCAATATGCCTGGGTGTAAAAGCCACAAAAGGTGACACTTTTGATTGTCAGTTGAGCAGCATCTTGTGAGACTACAGGAACATGTTCAGACATGCCGTGCTATTGTCTCCCCCAAAAATATTTTCAGGCAAGCCCTGTCCTGTTCTGCCGATGGCTAAGGCTACTTTCACACTTGCGTTCAGTTTGCGAGATCTGTTCAGGGCTCTCACACGCGGTCCAAAACGGTTCCGTTTTGCCCTAATGCATTCTGAATGGAAAAGGATCCGCTCAGAATGCATCGGTTTGCCTCAGTTCAGTCTCCATTCCGCTCTGGAGGCTGCTTGTAGTGTTTTGGTGTGTCCGTCTGACGAAACTGAGCCAGATGGGGGACGGATCCGTTTTCAATTGTGCCAGATTGTGTCCCTATTGACTTACATTGTGTGCAAGAACAGATCCATTTTCTCTGACACAATCTGGCCCAATAGAAAACGGATCCGTCCACCATTGACTTTCAATGGTGTTTAAGACGGATCCTTCATGGCTATAGAAGACATAATACAACCGGATCCGTTCATGACGGATGCGCGCGGTTGTATTATTGTAACGGAAACGTTTTTTGCAGATCCATGACGGATCTGCAATAAAACGCTAGTGTGAAAGTAGCCTTACACAGGCAGGTATGCCATTTCCCTCTATGTTCGCCTGCAGTTCTACTGATATTCTCTATTTAGCATTGTTTTCTTAAATAATTTGTAAACCCTTATGATTCTTTTTAAATAAATTCACTTTCTTTATTGCAGATAGCTATGGATGCTCATTTATTACACTATGGCCTCATGCACACGGCCGTTGTTTTGGCCCGCATCCAAGCCGCAGTATTTGTGGCTCGGATGCGGACCCATTCACTTCAATGGGGCCGCAAAAGATGCGGACAGCACTCCGTGTGCTGTCCGCATCCGTTGCTCCGTTCCGTGTTCCGCAAAAAAATATAACCTGTCCTATTCTTGTCCGTTTTGCGGACAAGAATAGGCAGTTATATTAATGGCTGTCCGTGCCGTTTCCGCAAATTGCGGATCCGCAAAACACGGATGGCGTCCGTGTTCGTTCCGCAATTTGCGTTCCATAAAACACACAACGGTCGTGTGCCTATGGAGCATAGCAGTCAATTAGATCCTTGCAGTATCCTTGCAGTATTGGGCTGTTTGATGGTTCTGAGGGCCATAAGCAATCTGGATTTTATTCTGGCAAAAGTAGCTTGAAATTGATCAAGGATTTTTCTTTGACAGATCAAGTATTAATAAAAAGGCGCTCTGCACTGCATAGTTTCCGTATAGAATCAAATATATGCGCCTTCCATGAAGGATTCATTTTGACCAAATTTGACTTCTATCTTCATTCAGCAGGACCTGCGCTGACGTCACCACTTGGTGAGCGCAATTACGTCATCAAAGGTCCTTTTGCAGGTCCTGAAAGAAGAAGAAAGAAGACGATGCCGGCTGCGCGAACAAGTGGATGAGGTGAGTTAATTTTTTTTCTTTTTTAACCCCTCAGTCGACATTTTAGTAAGCATTCTGTATTCAGAATGCTATTATTTTCCCATATAACCATGCAATAAGGGAAAATAAAACAGTGAATTTACTTTAATGGGGTCCGGGGTTGCTCATCCCTATCATCTTCAACCAACCATGCGTGAAAATCCCACCGCATCCGCACTTGATTGCGGATGCTGGCAATTTTCACGCAGCCCCGTTCACTTCTATGGGGCCTGCGTTGCGTGAAAAACGCATAATATAGAGCATGCTGCGATTTTCACGCAACGCACAAGTGATGCGTGAAAATCACTGCTCATCTTCACAGACCCATTGAATTGAATGGGTCTGGATTCAGTGCGGGTGCAATGAGTTCACCTCACGCATTGCACCCGCGCGGAAAACTCGCCCGTGTGAAAGGGGCCTTAGGCCAGTTTCACACTAGCGTTGTTGGAATCCAGCAGGCAGTTCCTGCTGGATCCGGCAAACTGTATGCAACCTGATATGCTATTTTTCCTGATCCGTTAGATGGATCCGGTGAAATACCGGATCCGTCTCATGCGGATCATCCGGAATAACGGATCTGGTGTATAAATTTTTTCAAAGATCAAAAGCGAAACCAGCTCCTCCTATATCCCGGCGCATGCGCAGACCGGAAAACCGGATTCGGCGACGCGGCAATTTCCGGAACACTTGGTACCGGGGTCGGCATTAATACATCTCAATGGAAATTAATGCCGGATCTGGCAAGTGCGGCATTGTTCCGGTATATTGGCCGGGGGAAAAAACGCAGTAAGCTACGGTATTTTGGCCGGTCAAATACTGTAAAAGGGAAGGAACTGAAGACATCCTAAAGCATACTGAACGGGAACGGATTGCTTTCCATTCAGAATGCATTAGGACAAAACGGATGCGTTTTTTTTCCGGTATTGAGACCCTTTACCGGATTTCATGATGTTTTTTAACCTGATGAAGGAGACTTAACCTCTTAAGGACACATGACGTACCGGTACGTCATGATGTCCTGGTACTTAAGGACACATGACGTACCGGTACGTCATGAATGGTTCCGATCACTGCCGCTCGGCCGGCGGTGATCGGAACCCGGTGCCTGCTCAAATCATTGAGCAGGCACCTGGGCAAATGCGTCGGGGGGTCCTGTGACCCCCCCATGTCGGCGATCGCAGAAAACCGCAGGTCAATTCAGACCTGCGGTTTTCTGCGTTTCCGGGATATTCGGGTCTCTGAAGACCCGATAACCCGGAACAGGATGGTGATGGTGGTGTGATTTCACTCCACCAATCACCATCCAGCGATCCTGAGTGGCGATGGTGACATCACCACTCAGGATCGCTTTCTGATTGGTCTGTGGGCGGTCCGGCGGCAGATTCAAAAGAGGCAGGCGCTCCTCTCCTCTTCCTTTTGTGTTCCGGAGCCGGAGGAGAGAGGAGCTGCCTGCACGTGTGTCTGCCAGCACCCCCAGGACCCGATCTGTGCCCCAGCACCCCCCATCAGGTACATAGGGACAGCACAGGGAAAGTTTGGTTTAGGCAGGGAAAAAAAAAGGGAAAGTTAGTTTGTGAACTTTTATTGCATCACCCTAAGTTAGGGTGTCTGGGGTCCACAGCACAGCTGTGTGACCCTAGACCCCCCAGGGGTGCTGCCACTTGTCCCCCCCCACCCCCTGCCCCCCCCCCCACCTTTTTTGGGGTGCATTTTTTTCTTTTTTGGTGTACGCTGACTGTGGCCGGCACTTAGTGTCCGGCCACTGTTAGCGCATCGCACACCTCACCGCTGATCAACTTCGGACGGTTGATCAGCAGTTTTGAATTTTTTTTTTTACATTTTTTGCCCTTTTTTTAGTTAGTTTTTTTTTTTTTTTTCTGTTAGTTTTAGGGTGAGTTCGTGAACACCCGTGCCCCCACACACACGCACACAAAATAAAGAGTTACACACACGCACATATACACGCAGACACACACTCCCCTATGGCCCGCCGGACGTTCTCGGCCGAGGAGGCATACGCCCAGCTTGCCTCTGACTCCGAGAGTCCCAGTGAGGATGAGGATGACCCCACATTCCTGTTGTCATCCGCGTCCTCCTCATCATCGAGCGATGATGATGAGCCCCCAAGGCGGCGGAGACGCCGCCAGGCGGAGCAAGGGGACCGCCATGTTAGGGACCCTGTGGCCCAGCCTGGTACGAGCAGCTCTGGGGCTCGTACTGGTTTCCCGGCCCACCAGTTAAATCCACCGGAGCCCCCTGCCGGTGAACTTGTCTGGTGTAGCCCAGAGCGATACGAGCCTGTGATTCCTGATTTTGTAGGCCAATCAGGAATCCAGATTTCCACAGTGGGCTACACTGAATATGACTTTTTTTGTCATTTTTTCAGTGACCCACTGGTAAATCTGATGGTGGAGCAGACGAATCTGTACGCCCAACAGTTCGTCGCTCAACACCCGGGCTCCTTTTTGGCCAGGCCCGGTGGCTGGACGCCGGTCAGTGCAGCCGAAATGAGGACATTTTGGGGCCTCGTGCTGCATATGGGCCTGGTCAAGAAACCCAGTGTCAGGCTGTACTGGAGTGGGGACGTCCTATACCAGACCCCACTTTACAGTACAGCCATGACACGCTCCCGGTTTGAGGCCATCCGGAAATGTCTGCATTATTCCGATAATGCAGCATGTCCACCCCGAGGTGATCCTGCCCATGACCGTCTGTATAAGATACGGCCGGTCATCGATCACTTTGGGGCCAAATTCATGGAGGCCTATGTACCTGGAAGGGAGGTCGCAGTTGATGAGTCTCTCATTGCGTTCAAGGGGAGACTCATTTTCCGCCAGTATGTGCCCTCCAAGCGGGCGAGGTATGGCGTAAAGCTATACAAAATTTGTGAGAGTACCTCAGGGTACACTTACAAATTTCGTATATACGAGGGGCGAGATTCCCGGATTCAACCACCAGAATGTCCCCCCACTCTGGGTGTTACCGGGAAACTTGTGTGGGACCTTATGTACCCACTGCTGGATAAGGGTTACCACCTGTACGTGGATAACTTTTATACCAGTATCCCCTTGTTCCAGTCCCTTGCCGCCAGATCCACGTTCGCTTGTGGGACCGTGCGGAAAAATCAACGCGGCCTCCCTGCCCTCCCCCTCCAGGTACCTATCCCCAGGGGTGAGACCCGTGCCCTTACCACTGGAAACCTGTTGCTGGTCAGGTATAAGGACAAGAGGGATGTCCTTATGCTGTCCACAATTCATGGTAACGGCATCACCCCTGTCCCTGTTCGAGGTACCGCGGCAACGGTCCTCAAACCCGATTGTATCGTCGCCTACAATCGGTATATGGGAGGAGTTGATCTCTCGGATCAAGTCCTCAAGCCATATAACGCCATGCGCAAAACCCGGACATGGTACAAAAAAGTTGCGGTCTACTTGGTGCAGGTTGCCATGTACAACTCTTTTGTACTATCCCGAAGCGCTGGCAGCACAGGGACATTCCTCCAGTTCTATGAGGCAGTCCTCATGGCCCTGATCTTTTCGGACCGGGAAAGAGCAGGCCGGAGTACCTCGGGAACTGTAGGTGCCCGGATCGTCCCTGGCCAACACTTTCCAGGTGTGGTCCCCCATACTGGAAAGAAGGGACGAACCCAAAAAAGGAGTGTGTCACAGGAGGGGGATACGGAAGGACACCACTACTCAATGGGACACGTGCCTCGATCATCCGGGCCTCTGCATTATTGGTTGCTTCAGGGAGTATCACACTTCCATGGAGTACTAAATTTATATCCCAATTTAGCACTGACATCGGAAAAAAAAACTGGTTCTCAGACTTGAGACACCCAAAAAAACGAAAATAATTTATTAAAAGTAGACATATTAGGTATTGCCGCGTCGGTAATAATCTCCTCTATAAAAATACCCCATGACCTAACCCCCCAGATTAACACGGTCAAGGAAAAAAAAAAAAAAAAGTGCAAAAAAAGATTATTTTTTGTCACCAAACATAACAAAAAATTTAATAGCAAGCGATAAAAAAGTCATATAGCCCCCAAAATAGTGCCAATAAAACCGTCCGCTCGTCCCGCAAAAAATGAGCCCCCACATAAGATAATCGGATAAAAAAATAAATAAAAAAATGACACCTAGACTTTAGAGATCCAACAATTTTATTTTTGTATCAAAAAGGATAATATAGTCAAAAACCTAAATAATTGTAAAAAAAAAGTAGGCTTATTAGGTATCACCGCGTCCGTAAGAATCTCCTCTATAAAAATATCCCATGACCTAACCCCCCAGATTAACACGGTTAAAAAAAATAAAAAAAACGGTGCCAAAAACGCAATTTTTGGCACTTTTCCATTTCAATCCGTTTTTTCCGGTAACAAAACAAGGGTTAACAGCCAAACAAAAGTTAATATTTATTACCCTGATACTGCAGTTTACAGAAATGCCACATTTGTGGTCGTAAACTGCTGTATCAGTAAAAGGGAGGCCGCAAAAGGAAAGGACCGACATGGTTTCTGGAAGGCCGATTTTGATGGCCTTTTTTATTGACACCATGTCCCTTTTGAAGCCCCCCTGATGCCCCCCTAGAGTAAAAACTCCCTAAAAGTGACCCCATCTAAGAAACTACACCCCTCAAGGTATTCAAAACTGATTATACAAACTTTATTAACCCTTTAGGTGTTTCTCAACAGTTAATGGCAAATGGAGATGAAATTTCAGAATTTCAATTTTTGGTAACCTTGCCTCATAAAAATGTAATATAGAGCAACCAAAAATCATATGTACCCTAAAAAAAGTCCCCCAAAAAATGCCACCTTATCCCCTAGTTTCCAAAATGGGGTCACTTTTAGGGAGTTTCGACTCCAGGGGTGCATCAGGGGGGTTGAAACAGGACACGGTGTAAATAAACCGGTCCATAAAAATCAGCCCTCCAAAAACCAAACGCCGCACCTTTCACTCTACGCCCCGCTGTGTGGCCGTACAGTAGTTTACGGCCACATATTGGGTGTTTCTGTAAACGGCAGAGTCAGGGCAATAAAGATACAGTCTTGTTTGGCTGTTAACCCTTGCTTTGTTAGTGGAAAAAATGGGTTAAAATTGAAAATTTGGCAAAAAAATGAAATTTTCAAATTTCATCCCCATTTGCCAATAACTCTTGTGCAACACCTAAAGGGTTAACGACGTATGTAAAATCAGTTTTGAATACCTTGAGGGGTGTACTTTCTTAGATGGGGTCACTTTTAGGGAGTTTCTACTCCAGGGGGGCATCAGGGGGGTTGAAACAGGACACGGTGTAAATAAACCGGTCCATAAAAATCAGCCCTCCAAAAACCAAACGGCGCACCTTTCACTCTACGCCCCGCTGTGTGGCCGTACAGTAGTTTACGGCCACATATTGGGTGTTTCTGTAAACGGCAGAGTCAGGGCAATAAAGATACAGTCTTGTTTGGCTGTTAACCCTTGCTTTGTTAGTGGAAAAAATGGGTTAAAATGGAAAATTTGGCAAAAAAATGAAATTTTCAAATTTCATCCCCATTTGCCAATAACTCTTGTGCAACACCTAAAGGGTTAACGACGTATGTAAAATCAGTTTTGAATACCTTGAGGGGTGTACATTCTTAGATGGGGTCATTTTTAGGGAGTTTCTACTCCAGGGGGGCATCAGGGGGGTTGAAACAGGACACGGTGTAAATAAACCGGTCCATAAAAATCAGACCTCCAAAAACCAAACGGCGCACCTTTCACTCTACGCCCCGCTGTGTGGCCGTACAGTAGTTTACGGCCACATATTGGGTGTTTCTGTAAATGGCAGAGTCAGGGCAATAAAGATACAGTCTTGTTTGGCTGTTAACCCTTGCTTTGTTAGTGGAAAAAATGGGTTAAAATGGAAAATTTGGCAAAAAATGAAATTTTCAAATTTCATCCCCATTTGCCAATAACTCTTGTGCAACACCTAAAGGGTTAACGACGTATGTAAAATCAGTTTTGAATACCTTGAGGGGTGTACTTTCTTAGATGGGGTCACTTTTAGGGAGTTTCTACTCCAGGGGGGCATCAGGGGGGTTGAAACAGGACACGGTGTAAATAAACTGGTCCATAAAAATCAGCCCTCCAAAAACCAAACGGCGCACCTTTCACTCTACGCCCCGCTGTGTGGCCGTACAGTAGTTTACGGCCACATATTGGGTGTTTCTGTAAACGGCAGAGTCAGGGCAATAAAGATACAGTCTTGTTTGGCTGTTAACCCTTGCTTTGTTAGTGGAAAAAATGGGTTAAAATGGAAAATTTGGCAAAAAAAATGAAATTTTCAAATTTCATCCCTATTTGCCAATAACTCTTGTGCAACACCTAAAGGGTTAACGACGTATGTAAAATCAGTTTTGAATACCTTGAGGGGTGTACTTTCTTAGATGGGGTCACTTTTAGGGAGTTTCTACTCCAGGGGTGCATCAGGGGGGTTGAAACAGGACACGGTGTAAATAAACCGGTCTATAAAGATCAGCCCTCCAAAAACCAAACGGCGCACCTTTCACTCTACGCCCCGCTGTGTGGCCGTACAGTAGTTTACGGCCACATATTGGGTGTTTCTGTAAACGGCAGAGTCAGGGCAATAAAGATACAGTCTTGTTTGGCTGTTAACCCTTGCTTTGTTAGTGGAAAAAATGGGTTAAAATTTGAAAATTTGACAAAAAAATGAAATTCTCAAATTTCATCCCCATTTGCCAATAACTCTTGTGCAACACCTAAAGGGTTAACAACGTATGTAAAATCAGTTTTGAATACCTTGAGGGGTGTAGTTTCTTAGATGGGGTCATTTTTGGGTGGTTTCTATTATGTAAGCCTCGCAAAGTGACTTGAGACCTGAACTGGTCCCTAAAAATTGAGTTTTTGTAAATTTCTAAAAAATTTCAAGATTTGCTTCTAAACTTCTAAGCCTTATAACATCCCCAAAAAATAAAATATCATTCCCAAAACAATTCAAACATGAAGTAGACATATGGGGAATGTAAAGTCATCACAATTTTTGGGGGTATTACTATGTATTACAGAAGTAGAGAAACTGAAACTTTGAAATTTGCAAATTTTTCAAAATTTTTGTTAAATTAGGTATTTTTTGGTGCAAAAAAAATAATTTTTTTGACTTCATTTTACCAGTGTCATGAAGTACAATATGTGACGAAAAAACAATCTCAGAACGGCCTGGATAAGTCAAAGCGTTTTAAAGTTATCAGCACTTAAAGAGGACCTTTCACCTATTCTTACCCTATGAACTAAGTATACAGCCATGTGGAGCGGCGCCCGGGGATCTCACTGCACTTACTATTATCCCCAGGCGCCGCTCCGTTCTGCCGCTATGCCCTCCGGTATCTCCGTTCCCTAAGTTATAGTAGGCGGAGATACCAGTCCCTAAGTTATGGTAGGCGGAGTCTGCCCTAGCGCTGGCCAATCGCAGCGCAGAGCTCACAGCCTGTGAGGTTATTTTCTCCCAGGCTGTGAGCTCTGCAATGCGATTGGCCAGCGCTAGGGCAGACTCCGCCTACCATAACTTAGGGAACGGAGATACCGGAGGGCATAGCAGGAGAACGGAGCGGCGCCCGGGGATAATAGTAAGTGCAGTGAGATCCCCGGGCGCCGCTCCACATGGCTGTATACTTAGTTCATAGAGTAAGAATAGGTGAAAGGTCCTCTTTAAAGTGACTCTGGTCAGATTTGCAAAAAATGGCCTGGTCCTAAGGTGTAAAAAGGCTGTGTCCTTAAGGGGTTAAGTATCCCCAAAATGAGTTTTTTTATTTGCCTCACCTGATGAGCAATATCCAATAAAGAAGAACCTTTCTTCATACCTGCATCTGTCCTGCTTGGTATTTTTGCGCCTCAACTGCGGTCCTATTACACCACTATGACATTGCCTCTGAGGAATTGGGCCCTTCCTTCTGAAGAACCGGACGCTACGGCTGCATACGTGGTGACTGGACAACTATTTGCAATAAGCCTACTATAGAGTTGTGCCTATGCCTAGCACAACCGTTTAAGGTGAGCCTCCATTTTGTGTTCCATGAACCAGTAATACAATCTGAGACGTATTACCCTATGGTGCGCTTTTTTTTCCGTATGCTTTTACAGCTACTCTACACCTAACTTTATAACTCATGACGCAATAGCTGTCCATACATTTCTGAAAAAGCTGATTGGGCACCTGAAGGACGCACTAGCCATTTTAAAGCATATTCACTATTTTAGTGATAGATCTGCTGCTCAGTACAAAAACGTAATTTTTTAAAAAAATCTTTGCAATCATAATAATGACTTTTGCATCACCGCTGAGTGGAACTTTTTTGGTACAAGCCATGGAAAATCACCTTCTGATGGAATTGGAGGAACGGCAAAACATTTGGGGCTAGCTTACAGCGTCCAGTCAATAACCAAATTTTGACACCAAAAGATCTGTATGACTTCTGCAGCACAAATGTTCCTGGTATTAAAATTTTTCTTTTTCCCAAAGGAAGATGTTGATGCAAACAGACCTATTCAAGAAGAAAGGTTTAGCATGGGTCATACTGTTGCTGGGACAAGGGAGCACCATCAGTTCAAACCCATTGATACAACTAATATTTGTGTTAGCAAAATTTAGAAGGATGCAACCTCATTTATTGCAAGTAGTTCTGGAACCTGATGGTCAATCTGTCCTCAAAGTATCCTGTCTTCAACCTGGTCAGTACGTAGCTTGCACCTGTGATAACTCCTGGTGGATTGGCAATATATGTGAAGTTTCAATTGAGGAGCATGATGGTTTAATCAATTTCTTGCATCCCTATGGTCCTGCAAGGTCATTTTACTGGCCTTCCCGCAGAGACACTTGCTGGGTCCCAGAAGAGCATGTCATTGCTTCCCTTGATGCACCCACAACATTATCTGGCAGGCAATATGTCTTCTCACAAGATGTTTTGGTGAACATTGACAGGAAATTCAAAACTTTGTGCGATTAGAGAAAGATTTGAAGAGAAGTCTTGTGAAATCTGCATTTTTAGCAATCTTAGTATGCATGTTGTGTTTTTACTTTCTTGATTTTCTTCAATAAAACTTGGACACCCATGGCTGGTATCTTCTCTGGTTGTTGGAAATTGTTCCTTGGCAATGGCAATAATTTAGCCGAGTCGTCCAATGCAAGATTGATGATAAATGTGCCAATTTAAAATGGCAACCCTCATTTATTTAGAATATGTGTATGGAAATATAGCTAAAAGTTCTATTAGGATAACGCGCTCAGCAGCACTACATAATCTTCTGTCAGACAGAAGGCCACCAAAAATGGCTCCTTGTAGTGAAGTTCATGCACGCATGCAAAATAGGTCCATTCTTGTGAGCTGAGTTCTGGCCAACATAAGGCCGGGTCAAAGATAAAACAGGGTGACTTTTGTGGTAAAAAAAACCTTGCTCTTTTAGATGAGATTAATAAAAAAAAACGATTAAAAATTACGCATTTGAGATATTTCCACCCCAATAGTAGCAAAATTTGGCAAAAAATATGAAATCTAATTTCTTTGTCTAATCATATCTTGTCTTCAAGTTGGTTGGAAAGCTTGTGTCTGTGACCTTAAGATATATCGCATGGGCCATAACTCCTGGCAAAATTACAGCCTGATCGGACATGCATGTCAGGAGCAGTGGGCAGTCAAAGTAGGACCTTAACAGTCATTCGTCAATTTTTTGGCCTATTTTGATGGCATGTAAAAATGGAGTCAAGCCTTCTTAAGGCACCAAACTTTGTAAGGAGACTGAGCCTAAGTAGTTTTACTAACTTTCAAAATATCAGCCTCCTGATACCGTGCCTTGACAAATTTGCCACTTTGGGTTACGCAGCAAGCAGCGCATTACAGCTGGTCCATCATCAGCTGCCTGAAACTCTGAAACCAACAGAGGCCCAGATGAAAAAAATTGTAAGATTTCATTTAGGACCCTAGGGAACATCTGTGCAAAATTGTATTCTATTTGGAGAGGGTCGGATTTATAGGTTGGTCCACTTGACATGGAATGACCCACCTCCTGCTTTTTTTTTGCCTTCCTCTGGATCTACGTCGCAGGATAGGCTGAACTGGATGGACAGAGGGCTTTTTTCAGCCTTATGAACTATGGGGGTCATTTATCAAACTGGCTTGTTGCCCGTAGCAACCAATCAGAGTACACCTTTCATTTTTAACAGCTCCTTTGGAAAATGAAAGTTGGAATCTGATTGGTTGCTATGAGCAACTAAGCCAGCTCTACTTTACACCAGTTCGATAAATGACCTCCTACGTTACCATTGCAAGTCAGGCTCATGTCCGTTACAGCGTTCACCACACAGGAAATTTTTTTAAACTGTTTAATAGTTCAGACATTTTTAACACAGTGATACCTAATATGTTTATTTTTTTATTGTTTATTGATATTTTTAATGTAAAATTGGGAAACTTTTAATATTTTGGTGATTTTTTGTTTTACATAAAAAAAAAAAAAAATTCACATAACTATTAGCTCCTTTTAGAGGGGTTAGAACCTTGGATCTTTTAATTCCTTGCCCTGTTTACCCTAATAGAGATCTATTAGGGTTAGGGCTCATGCACACGACCGTATGTATTTTGCAGTCCGCATATACGGATGACGTCCGTGTGCATTCTGTATTTTGCGGAACGGAACAGAACAGCTGGCCCCTAATAGAACAGTCCTATCCTTGTCCATAATACGGACAATAATAGGACATGTTCTATTTTTTTGCGGAACGGAAATATGGACATACGGAAACAGAATGCACACGGAGTAACTTCCGTTTTTTTTTGTGGACCCATTGAAATGAATGGTTGTGCATACTGTCTGCAAAGAAAACGTAAAGTACACAGAAAAAAAAAATACATTTGTGTGCACGAGCCCTTAATGAGATTTTGACACGCTCCCTGCTGAGCTGTGCCTGGTGTACAGCTTAGCAGGCAGATTACTATGACAGCCCTGGGAAGCTCCAGCAGGCCTCAGGCTGTCATGGTAACCAATTGGACCCCCGAGATTTCACTGTGAGGGCTCCAATCAGAAGGCAGAGGGACCCGCATTCCTCTGTCTTACCTCATACAGTAAATGCTGCCATCACGGTTGATCACGGTATCTGAGGGGTTAAATGACGGGGTTTGGCAAAATCACCGTTATGTCATTGTGGCCGGGTGCCGGCTGTATTATACAACTGCCACCCACCACGTATAGAGTGGGCTCATTGCAGTAGCCCGCTGCATACAATTGCGGGTGCATAATGTTGTACATGTACAGCATTATTTGTTAAGGGGTTAACACAGCCATAGAAATAAAGGTGTTGTCTCACTTCAGAAAGTGGCATTTATTTCTGAATTGATCCTGTGCATTAGTGTGGGAATTTTATACCACCTAGTTATTAACTTATAGTGCATCTCTTGGTATGTGAAGGATTGTGAGAAAGTGAGTGCTTTTTTCAACAGATAGTCTGTTTGTGTGTTGCTGAAAACCTTCTTACCCTCCTTGTTCCATTTATCAAGATAAGACGGAGGTTCATCTGGACTGTTTAATATTTTGTAGCACTTGGAAATTAAGTGATCCCCAGCTGAGTCTTTTTGTAATAGCTGAATCAATGGGGTAGTTTCCATTGGATCAACATGGTCTTTAAACCATTTTGTCAGCTGGTTAGATAACAACCTGTGTTGACTGGCTGTGATCGCTTCCTTTCCAAAGTTATTATTGAATTCCTCTCTGGAAACCAATAAACCGCCACTGAAAAATTTCTTTACCTGCATTTTCCCGAACTTCTTATTTTTTTAAAATATTTTGGTGAGTATATGCCAGTCATTTGGTATAAAACTAGATAGAGGGGCCTTAGTGTCTTTCTGAGATGAAATTTTAAGGGATCTAATTATATTATGCCATTTCTTGAGTGTAGCTTTAGTGATCTGGCTATCAACCAAAGCAAGGTTCTTTGCATATTGGGGGGTTCTCCAAAGAAGGGCAAGTAATGATACCTTCTGAGAATCCTGTTCCAATTCTGCCCATCTTTTCGAATTCAAGTCTGAGCCCCAATCCAATATCCTAGTTAGGATTGACGCTTTATAGTAAAGCTCAAAGTCTGGTAATCCAATACCTCCATTAGTTTTGTGCCTGGTTAATGTAGAAAATGTAATTCTATTTTGTTTGTTCTGCCATATAAATTTGGTCAACATTAGCTTGAGTCTCTTAAAGAAAGTAGGTGGTATTTCCACTGGGAGTGTTTGGAAGTAATATAGAAATCTAGGTAGGATTTCCATCTTAATTAGATTAACTCTGCCAAACCAGGAGATCCAATGTGTGCTCCATTCTTTCAGTAAGGTCTCCGTTTAACTAAATAAAGGGAGAAAATTTTTATGATATGTGTCTGACATTTCCCTATATACTTTAATACCCAAATATGTTATAAAAGTTGATGTATTTTTTAGGGGACTCATTGTAATTATTTTATTCCATGTTTCGGTATCTGCATTAATATTAAACAGCTCAGATTTGTTTAGGTTGATTTTAAAGTCTGAGACTTCATTAAAGGAATTGAACTCTCTGAGTAGCTCTGGAATCGAGTGAAGTGGCTCTGAGATAGTAAAAAGCATATCATCCGCAAAAGCCGCTATCTTATGTTCTCTGGAGTGAGCAGGGAAACCTCTGATAAGTGGATTAGCTCTAATCTTAGCTAAAAAAGAGGCTCTAAACAAAGAACAAACAATAACGGGGATAGAGGACACCCCTGTCTAGTCCCATTTGCAATTGTAAAAGGAGAAGAGAGTACTCCATTTGCCTTAACACAGGCCGAGGGGGAAACGTATAGGCACATAATTTTATCAATCAAGGTTTGTGGAAGCTTCACTTTGTGGAGAACTGCCTGGAGATAGCTCCAATTAAGGCGGTCGAATGCCTTTTCGGCATCAGTGGAGACTAGTATTAAATGAAATACTCTGATCGTGTTGTCCTTGGCCTCTCTACCCCGAACGAAACCCACCTGGTCTGAATCTATTAACAGATTCATCATTTTTTTTAAGCCTCTCTGCTATCAGTTTGGCATAGATTTTAATATCCACATTAAGCAAAGAGATGGGTCTGTAGTTCATGCAGAGTGAGTTATCTTTCCCTTCTTTCGGGATGACTGAGATGTGAGCTAATGTCGATTCTGTTCTGAGAGGAGAGGCCAAGGAGACACCATTAAGGTATTGCTCTGATTTTGGACCTAATATATCCTTAAATTTTTTATAGTAGCCAGCCGAAAAGCCATCTGGCCCAGGGCTTTTCCCTATTTTTAGTGAGTTAATTACCTGCTTAATCTCGTCTAGTGTAAAGGGGTTCTCTAATTGTTCCAATTGGGATTTAGATAGGTCAGGGAATTTCACATCTTCAAGATATTTACTAATAACATTTTTCAAGTCGACAGTGTCTTTGTCAGCTTCACGTAAGTTATATAGCTTGTTATAATCATTTTTAAAGCATTCTACAATTTTTTGGGATTCATAAAATATCTTATCAGAAGAGAGGTCCGGTTTAATTTTGGGAATGATCATGGCCGCCCTACTCTTGCGAATTAGTGTCGCCAAGGCTTTGCCACATTTGTTAGCGTGCATATAGTGTTTATATTTCGCTATGAATAAAAATTTCTGCGATTGAGTATTTAATATTTCCTTAAATTTTTTTTCTTATAGCGTGAGCTCAATTTCACCCTCTTTATTGATTGTTCTTTTATGGAGTGATTCTAAAAGTCTGATTTTGCCCAATATATCATCTCCCCTATCCCCTTCCTCCCTTCCCTATGTCCCCCTTTTTTTTTCTCCCCTAAATCACAACCCGTCTTACTCTTAGATGTCAGTGATTTTTCTTTTCAAATCATCATAAGCATTCTCACAAGCTATGGTCAATGACTTAAAGTGATTATATCCTTGACTTATCCTTCTGTATTTTTGTAATGCTTGGAACAATCACATTTCTATTATGTAAACTCAATGAAAATGTTAGAAACCTTTAGATTTTTTTATCAATATAGCAAATTTTGATATGCCATTTATTTTTTCTCAAAATAAAGAAAAATTTACAAGAAAGTGGCATTTATCACGTAGAGAACGCTAATACAAGCCACTTACTAACGTATTGTGATTGTCCATATTGCCTTCTTTGCTGGCTTCATTCATTTTTCCATCACATCGTATCCGTGGTTACGACCACCCTGTAATCCAGCAGCAGCAATGGTCGTGCTTTCATACTTTAGGAAAAAGCTCCAGCCTCTCCGGGATCGCAGGAGTACGCATAGTCCAGCACTTTTTCCTATAGTGTGCAAGCACGGTCACCGCTGCTGGATTGCAGGGTGGTCGTAACCATGGAAACAAGCAGTGTATATTGTGATGGAAAAATGAATCCGACCAGCAAAGGAGGCAATATGGACAATCACAATACACTAGTAAGTGCCTTGTATTAACTTCCTCTTCATAATTGATAAATGCTATTTGCTGAGGTGAGGCAACCCGTTTAAATGATAAAATGTTGGCTACCTGCAGGGACCACTAGGAGCTCACTGCATGCAGATTTTAAGGGGTATTCCAGGATGTTAATACTAATGGCCATCAATATCTGATCAGGGGTCCCACATTCCGCATCTCCGCCGATCAGCTCTTTTAGAGCTGTTTCACTTGAATGGGCGCTCCACAATGAGGCAGATTCACTGTTGAAAATGCACCAGTTTTTGGTGCATGCATGCTTTGTATCACATTTAGGGCTCATGCACACGACCGTGGTCTTTGTCCGCATTGTTTGCTGTCGGATGTGGACCGATTTGGGGCTGCAAAAGACGCAGATAGCACACCGTGTGCTGTCCGCATCCGTCGCTCTGTTCTGCAGTCCCGCAAAAAAAAAATAGAACATGTCCTACTCTTGTCCGTTTTACGGACAAGGATAGGATTGTTCTATTATGGGCCGGACGTTCTGTTCTGCGAAATGCGGAACACACACGGCAGTAACCGTATAATGCGAAACTGCAATTTTCAGACTGCAAAAACAGTAACGACCGTGTGCATGAGCCCTTAGGCCCCCTTTCACACGGGCGAGATTTCCGCGCGGGTGCAATGCGTGAGGTCAACGCATTGCACCCGCACTGAATCCGGACCCATTCAATTCTATGGGGCTGTGCACATGAGCGTTGGTTTTCACGCATCACTTGTGCGTTGCGTGAAAATCGCAGCATGTTCTATATTCTGGTTATAAGGGAAAACGATAGCATTCTTAATACAGAATGCATTGTACAATAGGGCTGGAGGGGTTAAAAATAAATAAATAATAATTTAACTCACCTTAATCCACTTGATCGCGCAGCCGGCATCTCTTCTGTCTTCATCTTTGCTGTGCACAGGAAAAGGACCTTTGATGACGTCACTGCGCTCATCACAGGATCCATCACATGATCCATCACCATGGTAAAAGATCATGTGACGGACCATGTGATGAACGTAGTGACGTCATCAAAGGTCCTATTCCTCAAAGAAGAAGACAGAAGAGAAGCCGGGCTGCGCAAGCAAGTGGATTAAGGTGTGTTGAATTATTATTATTTTTTTTTTTTAACCCCTCCAGCCCTATTGTACTAAGCATTCTGTATTAAGAATGCTATTATTTTCTCTTATAACCATGGTATAAGGGAAAATAATACAGTCTACACAACAGCGACCCCAAACATGCCGATTTTTTTCACGCGCGTGCAAAACGCATTACAATGTTTTGCACTCGCACAGAAAAATCGTGCATGTTCCCACAACGCACCCGCATCTTTTTCCGCAACGCCCGTGTGAAACCAGTCTTACTGTTACACTCTTTCACCCCCCCCCCCCCGTGGGCGTGTTTTCATGGAAAAGGTGTGGCTTCTTGGGAAAAGGGCGAGCCAAAAATGCACCAAAAACTATGGCGCATTTTTGGAGTGAAACTATACCTACTTATAGGTGGTGTAAAGTTAGATTAGAACTTTTTTGTCACACGGACAAAATTCTAGTGCATAGACAAATTCTTGGCGCGCAAGTTCTACCGTAAATCTGGCGCTCCAAATTTACAAACGTCTACGCGCCAGAATAGTGATTTCTCTAATATTAAGACTGTGATTTATATTCTTAGTGCAAAGTACAACCTTATTAGTAAATCTGCCCCAATGACTTTCAGCGCTGGAGCTGCTCTGAAACAGCCGATCGGCAGTAGTTGTGCGGTATGCCAGACCGACAGGGGAACTATACGTGAGGTCACGGTGTGAGCGATAGGTGGGCCGAGGCAAATACAGTTCTGGTTACTCACGGTTACGTCGTCCCTGGGCAGGCTCGCATAAGTGAAAAGGAGAATGGCACAGGAATTCTCTGGGGCACACTCTGGTGTAAGGGACACGGGCCAGATGTGGGTTCGAGGTGCCCTTGATGGTCTGTATTAATGTGCCTATGGCATGGTCCCTTGTAGTCGTGACGCCAGTACCTTTTATGGTGGTACAACCATTTA
Organism: Bufo bufo; assembly: GCF_905171765.1. Taxonomy (NCBI): domain Eukaryota; kingdom Metazoa; phylum Chordata; class Amphibia; order Anura; family Bufonidae; genus Bufo; species Bufo bufo. Next base: position 23,837,087 of record NC_053395.1, read on the forward strand.
CTGTAGTGTTAACTGAGGAATTGGAGACTGAGACAAGGAAGGTGCAATCCAGCTTATAACTTTTACTGAACGTTGCTCCTGGTAACGGTTACATCCAAGTATAAAACAGTCTCTAGTACATCCAGATATGAAATACAGTCTCCCATGCATACGGGGGTAGGATATTGTAAGTCTTCAGATAAAACAGGCTCTTTGTCTTTTATATATATATATGAAAGCTACTGCTTCAGACTAGGCTTTTGAAGTATAAAAAGTGTTAGGCCCCTTTCACACGGGCGAGTATTCCGCGCGGATGCAATGCGGGAGGTGAACGCATTGCACCCGCACTGAATACCGACCCATTCATTTCTATGGGGCTGTTCACATGAGCGGTGATTTTCACGCATCACTTGTGCGTTGCGTGAAAATCGCAGCATGCTCTATATTCAGCGTTTTTCACGCAACGCAGGCCCCATAGAAGTGAATGGGGCTGCGTGAAAATCGCAAGCATCCGCAAGCAAGTGCAGATGCGGTGCGATTTTCACGCACAGTTGCTAGGAGGCGATCGGGATGGAGACCCGATCATTATTATTTTCCCTTATCTGTAATACGTATTTTGCGAAACGGAAATATGGACATACAGAAACGGAATGCACATGAAATAACTTCAGTTTTTTTTGCGGACCAATCGAAATAAATGGGTCCGCATACGATCCGCAAAAAAAATGGAACGGACACGGAAAGAAAATACGTTCGTGTGCATGAGCCCTAAAGGGGTTGTCTCACTTCAGCAAGTGGCATTTATCATCTAGAAAAAGTTAATACCCGGCTCTTACTAATGTATTGTGATTCTCCATATTGCCTCCTTTGCTGGCTGGATTCATTTTTCCATCACATGATACACTGGTCGTTTCCATGGTTACGACAACCCTGCAATCCATCAGCGGTGGCCGTGCTTGCACACTATAGGAAAATGGGTCTGTCTATGCTCACTCCCATGGTCTTGGCTACCAGAGAGGCCGGCGCTTTTTCCTATAGTGTGCAAGCACGACCACCACTGATGGATAGCAGGGTGGCCGTAACTATGGAAACAAGCAGCGTATAATGTGATGGAAAAATGAATCCAACCAGCAAAGGAGGCAACATGGACAATAACAATACATTAGTAAGTGCCTTGTATTAACTTTCTCTACATGATAAATGCCACTTGCTTAAAGGACTTGTCTCACTTCAGTAAGTTGCATTTATCATGTAGAGTAAGTTAATACAAGGCACTTACTGATGTAGTGTGATTATCCATATTGCTTCCTTTGCTGTCTGGATTCGTTTTTCCATCACATTACAGATGGCTCGTTTCTATGGTTACAGACCACCCTGCAATCCATCAGTGGTGGTTGTGCTTGCGCACTATAGGAAAAAGCATCAGTCTCTCTGGTGGCCGGGACCATGGGAGCGCACATAGGCTAGTGCTTTATCCTATATTGTGCAAGCCCGACCACCACTGATGGATTGCAGGGTGGTCTGTAACCATGGAAACGAGCAGTGTATAACGGGATGCAAAAATGAATCCAGCCAGCAAAGGAGGCAATAAGGACAATCACACTACATTAGTAAATGCCTGGTATTAACTTTCTCTACATGATAAATACCATTTACTGAAGTGAGACAACCCCTTTAATGTTTACAGTGAATATATAAGGTCTTTTTTTAGTTCAAGGAATTGAATGGGTGGCCGCCCCTTTAAGAAGGGGGTGATCTTATGAGTGAAATGTTTAACCGTGAAAATATTTTTATATGTTTTTCCGTCAAGATCAGTTTTCCTGCAGGACTTAACCGTAAATTCGATCTTATTCATGATCCATTATTAGGAGGTCCGATATTTATTGGGCAGGGCTTTTCCTTCCCTATGTGTTGAGTGCATATTTTTATTTTTGTTATTGTTTATTTGTTTTATTTTTGTTATTTTTTGATACTCGTTTTTAATTGTCGATACGTGTGTTTATACAAACCGGATTCCAAAAAAGTGTCCCAACTTTTTTGGAATCCGGTTTGTATAAACACACGTATCGACAATTAAAAACGAGTATCAAAAAATAACAAAAATATTTTTATATGTTTTTCCGTCAAGATCAGTTTTCCTGCAGGACTTAACCGTAAATTCGATCTTATTCATGATCCATTATTAGGAGGTCCGATATTTATTGGGCAGGGCTTTTCCTTCCCTATGTGTTGAGCGCATATTTTTATTTTTGTTATTGTTTATTTGTTTTATTTTTGTTATTTTTTGATACTCGTTTTTAATTGTCGATACGTGTGTTTATACAAACCGGATTCCAAAAAAGTTGGGACACTAAACAAATTGTGAATAAAAACTGAATGCAATGATGTGGAGATGGCAAATGTCAATATTTTATTTGTAATAGAACGTAGATGACAGATCAAACGTTTAATCCGAGTAAATGTATAATTTTGAAGGAAAAATACGTTGATTCCAATTTTCACGGTGTCAACAAATCCCAAAAAGTTGGGACAAGTAGCAATAAGAGGCTGGAAAAAGTAAATTTGAGCATAACGAAGAGCTGGAAGACCAATTAACACTAATTAGGTCAATTGGCAACATGATTGGGTATAAAAAGAGCTTCTCAGAGGGGCAGTGTCTCTCAGAAGCCAAGATGGGTAGAGGATCACCAATTCCCACAATGTTGCGCAGAAAGATAGTGGAGCAATATCAGAAAGGTGTTACCCAGCGAAAAATTGCAAAAACTTTGCATCTATCATCATCAACTGTGCATAACATCATCCGAAGATTCAGAGAATCTGGAACAATCTCTGTGCGTAAGGGTCAAGGCCGTGAAACCATACTGGATGCCCGTGATCTCCGGGCCCTTAAACGACACTGCACCACAAACAGGAATGCTACTGTAAAGGAAATCACAGAATGGGCTCAGGAATACTTCCAGAAACCATTGTCAGTGAACACAATCCACCGTGCCATCCGCCATCGCCAGCTGAAACTCTACAGTGCAAAGAAGAAGCCATTTCTAAGCAAGATCCACAAGCTCAGGCGTTTTCACTGGGCCAGGGATCATTTAAGATGGAGTGTGGCAAAATGGAAGACTGTTCTGTGGTCAGACGAGTCACGATTCGAAGTTCTTTTTGGAAATCTGGGACGCCATGTCATCCGGACCAAAGAGGACAAGGACAACCCAAGTTGTTATCAACGCTCAGTTCAGAAGCCTGCATCTCTGATGGTATGGGGTTGCATGAGTGCGTGTGGCATGGGCAGCTTGCATGTCTGGAAAGGCACCATCAATGCAGAAAAATATATTCAGGTTCTAGAACAACATCTGCTCCCATCCAGACGTCATCTCTTTCAGGAAAGACCCTGCATTTTTCAACAAGATAATGCCAGACCACATTCTGCATCAATCACAACATCATGGCTGCGTAGGAGAAGGATCCGGGTACTGAAATGGCCGGTCTGCAGTCCAGATCTTTCACCTATAGAGAACATTTGGTGCATCATAAAGAGGAAGGGGCAACAAAGAAGGCCCAAGACGATTGAACAGTTAGAGGCCTGTATTAGACAAGAATGGGAGAGCATTCCTATTTCTAAACTTGAGAAACTGGTCTCCTCGGTCCCCAGACGTCTGTTGAGTGTTGTAAGAAGAAGGGGAGATGCCACACAGTGGTGAAAATGACCTTGTCCCAACTTTTTTGGGATTTGTTGACACCATGAAATTCTGATTCAACATATTTTTCCCTTAAAATGGTACATTTTCTCAGTTTAAACTTTTGTTCCGTGATTTATGTTCTATTCTGAATAAAATATTAGAAGTTGGCACCTCCACATCATTGCATTCAGTTTTTATTCACGATTTGTATAGTGTCCCAACATTTTTGGAATCCGGTTTGTAGTTATTTTTACATTGATGTTGTGTTTATAACTTTATATATATCAAAGGCCATAGCCAGGTTTATGGAAAGAAGTACCTACTGGGCAAGATTTATTAAAACTGGGGTGAAGGAAAACTGGCTTAGTTGCCCCTAGGAACCAGATTCCGATTGGTTCCAACTTTCACTATGTGGTTAATATGGTAATTTCTCTATGTATGTGTACCTATACTGGACGTAACAAAGCTGCCAGTTTTTATTGGAATTGGATGCTGGAATTTTTCTCTTTTATAAACTTCTAGTAGGAATAATAGAGGAACCGCACAACAGGTATAGGGAAAAGATGCTCTAGAATTGTTATGATATGGGGAATGCAAGTAGTTACTAAGACAGATATATCAGGAGGGGCAACGGGTTCCTTTGAAGATGCCTGCTTCACCCTAATAGGCGATACAGAGGGTTGCTACCATACACATTGCATTGTGAGAGGACCTCACGGGGCAAATTCTGCCATGACTTTTCTTGTCCTAAGCAGATTTACCCTTGAGTCCTTCTGCCTTGTCATTGTCACCTATTGTTGCAAGTGCCGTTTATGCAATGTTAGTAGTCATCAGGTTACCCCCTCCCATTTCAAGAATGTGGACGCTAGCTGACAATGTAGGAAAGCATGTTCTGTCTCTATGGCAGGACATTATCTTTGCAAAATTCATTGTTCTGAGCTTCTGTCTCCAGTTCGCGTCCTCCTCAAGTTCTTAATACGTTGCCCCCCCCCCTTCCTTTGTAGTCTCCAAGTCTCTGTGCTTACACACAATTCAGTAATAAACTCATAAATCCTTATGCCAAATTACAAATAATACTGCCCTCTAGTTGCATTCTTATGTATTGCAGCTGTGTTTTTCCACCATACGTGATAAAGGGGCGAGAAAATGTCAAAACGCATTACACACACAAACCCAGTGAATTTAATAAGAGCTGCGTAATGCTTCATTTCCCCATGTGGTGGCGCTGCAGGGAATAAAACACTTGCAGCCGTCTTGCTACAAAAATGGAATTGCCCTAACCTTTAAATGGCTGCTCCCCCCACCTATGTCCACGGGTTGGGTCTTGTATTGACACTTGGCTCTGTTGGAGGAAATGAGACTGAGCAGCAATACCCCACACTGGCAAGGAGGGGTGCTGTTTTTGGTATAACGCTGTCATGTTTTTTTTTTTCTACCCTAAGCCATCCCTTTAAGGCCTAAAATCAAAGATTCCTATTAGAGATGAGTGAAGTTTTGAAAAATTTGATTCGGCAGCTTCACCGAAGTTAGCAAAGAAATTCGATTTCGTCATGAATTGCTATAAGGGTACTTTCACACTAGCGTTAGAAGAATCTGGCAGGCAGTTCCGTTGCCGCAACTGCCTGCCGGATCCGTAAATCCGTGTGCAAACGGATATCTTTTTTTTCCGGATCCTTTAGACTTATGCATTGAAATACCGGATCCGTCTTTCCGGTTTAATCCAGAATAATGGATCCGGTATTAAATTTTTTCAAAGCTAGAAATAACTGCGCATGAACAGACCGGAAAACCCCGGCGATGCGGCAATTTACACAACACTTGGTACCGGATCCGGCATTAATACATCTGAATGGGAATTAATGCCGGATCCGGCAAGTGTGGCATTGCTGCAGTATTTTGTCCGGTCAAATACAGTAAAAAGGACGGAACGGAAGACATCCGGATGCAAACTGAACGGATTGCTTTCCATTCAGAATGCATTAGGACAAAACTGATACGTTTTTTTTCCGGTATTGAGACCCTTTACCGGATTTCAATACTGGAAAAGAATAACGCTAGTGTAAAAGTACCC